>NC_069099.1:9533739-9833739 GCF_947172395.1 Bicyclus anynana | reverse complement strand
ACATAACGTTCACAAGTGCGTGACTCCACTCAAAGTCATTCTCTGCCATTCTAGGATCTTATTTTGGTTACAGTTTGATTCGTTAATTAAGTTGTCCTGACAAATGTTGTGAAATGTTAGTTCGAGATCGATTTTCTAATTTCAGTAATCCATTTCTGATTCTGCTAAAAATGTATTATAATTATTTGCTTAGAATTATCATTATTTACAATGAACATTTGCAGTATTATAAAATAGATAGGTATATTTTACACTAACTGCTCGTTAAGGCGTCGAGATGGTCTCGTCTGGTTCTCTTTCGAGCATAACGACTATTTCCTCTTTGCATGCGAATTGGCTCACTCTATTATAGCACATTCGTACATTTACTACGTTACCTTTTAGTAAACTTTATTTATATTGACATATAAACTTTTTATCTAATATTTGTATATATTTAATAGGCACATTCATTAAACGGTAAAGTAAAGCCAAAAGGATTAAAAGTATATATGGCTAATGAACTTATTCTTTAAGTAGGTTAACTTAACCTCTGTTTCAAACACTATCATTGTCTCAAGTTAGCCCTTGCCTACAATCTCATCTGATGAAAGTGATTTTCAGATAACATGGGTACGGTGACAGTTTCCGTTTTTTTTTTTCAATCAATCAATCAATTTATTTCTTTGCACCCTACCCTACCGTTACACTACCCCCTACCTTACCCTACCTTACCCAACCCTACTCCTACCCTACCCCTACCTTTTCCTGATTTTTTTTGCTATAAACCTCACGTAGCCCGAGACCTTTCCAACGAATGCAAAACCGTGGAAATCGGTTCGTGCGTCAGGAAGGAAAACCCGACTTATTTTTATATAGTAAAGAAGATAAATATTTTTTTGTTATTAACTACAAACATGACTACTTCATAAATATATAATGATGGTACCGTTAATATTTTTAATTTTTTGAAGAACGGTTTACAACTGTCTTGTTGACATAATTTAATTGAATTGAAAATAAAACAAATTGCTCTGATGCATCTTTTTTGCGCTATCAATAAACTATGTATTGTCATGTATTGATCGTGATAGCCCAGTGGATATGACCTGGTTACTGGGCTATCACGATCAATACATAAATATAATATACATTTAAATATTAAAGAATAATAATATTAGACTAAAATAATAATAGAACAATGATAGGTATAATGTTAAATTAACGTCGACTGTTTATATTAAACCCGTAACCTAATTAGGATGTAATTGATATGAAATGATGTGGTTGAAACAGTCAAATTAATACAAACAAAGCAATTTTAAACGATGTATTTTTAATATCTTATAATTATATAATTTTCCATACTAAAGGGTAGGGGCAGGTTAGGGGCAGGGATGGAGTAGGGTTGGGGTAGGGGTTGGGTAGGGTAGTAGGGGTAGTTGAAAATTTACATCGAGTTTCACGCGGAAAAAGTCGCGAGCGTCCGCTAGTTTAAAATAAGTATGTTATTAAATTATCAAAAATAATAATTTGTAACATTAAGATTAAGATATAATTAAAATTTAAAATGTTACTAACTATACTAAATTAATAAGTAAGATAAAAATGTTACTAATATACTAACAATCTATGTATATGAAATCTGAAATAAATTATTATTATAAATAAGTAATTTGCACGTTGCATTTTCTTGCAAGTTGCATTTTCTTAAAGTTTGTTTATTAGATAACGTCATTTTATATAGCGGTACTAAATGAAGTTCCATTTTAATTAAAGTTAAATTAATATATGCGCAAGGAGACCTTTAGCTTTCAAATAAAATCTTAGAAACGCTGCAATTTAGTGCTGAATGGTATAGTTAACGAGTCAACATAAACTTGAATTATTTTAGGTCGCGCGCTCTGCCATTTGGGTTGTATTGAGAGACTTATGTTAGAAATTGTGTGCAAATATGACTGTAGACTAACCTATTACTTAGTAATGCTACCCTTTTAGTACAAACTAGCGGAGGCCCGCGACTTCGTTCGCGTGGAGATCTATGTAAACTTTTGAAAATAATAATTTTAATTCAGGGCAAAATAAGTAATTCTACTATGCTAGAATCAGTAGGTTTGCATGTCCCGGACAAATACGCCAGTGCGCGACGTCGCCATTTGTTTGCTATACCACATGGTAGAACAAAAGTGACTCAGCACGCACCGGTAGCGCTGGCGCTGCGCCTGCTCAATGATCTAACTGGTAACAATTTTGAATTGGACGTTTATCACTCTCCACCGCCGATGCTTATAAAAACCATTAAATTATTATTAATGGAGTGGGTATAGGAGATTCGTTTTCCTATTTTGTTAAATTGATATGTATGTTATTATTATTATTGATTAATGTTTTTGTATTTTAATTAGTATTTCTTTCTTTCTTTTTTTCTATTTTGTGTTATTTTTGTTGTAGTTAGTAAATTGTGTATCACCTGTACTATTTTGTTAGTAATTATATAAAACAATAATGTATATTTATAGCCCGGGAAGACGAATTGGGCAACTGTAATGTCTTCCCGGATACTGTTTAAGTAAATAAATAAATAAATAAATAAATTTATTCAGAATCAATATAAAAAATTTTCGGAAAAATATCATCTTTACATGGTACTCTTGTGACTCATCTTTTTTTCATTTTCTTTCTTTCTCTATTTTTTTTTCTTTTTAAGATAAAAATATGTATGTTATTTATTTGTCATATTTAAGTTATCTTTTATTTACTTTTCTTCTTTATTCCATGCTGTATGAATTTGTAAATAATCGCGACACTTATATTGATTTATAATTTAGTTACATTTTATGTAAGTGATTGTAAATAAATCTTATAAATAAATAAATAAATAAATAAATAATAAAACTTACTAAAGAATAAATACTTTCAGTGTTAGATAGCTCATTTATCGAGGAAGGCTATAAGCTATATATTATCCCTGTATTCCTACGGGAACGGGAACCACGCGGGTGAAACCGCGGAGCGTCGGCTAGTTATTGATACATTTTCATTTATTCTTTCGTAACATTTTTTGTTTGTGGTTACAAAAATGCTTGGGGAATGAGTTTAGCACGTTTTGTTTTCCTGTATTTTTATGATCACTTTTATGGTTGCCACTTCATGCATATGGAGAACAAAATGCTATATTTTTATTCCGCAAAATGTTTTGAAGTCACAGTTTATTGGGTTATGGCTTATACGAATCACAGATGCAAAACTGTGCATACGTTTTTAAAACAAACAATTGTATAATAGTCGGAATAAAATATGTTAAACTAGCGGTTGCCCGCTATTTCGTATGCATTAGTGTTTCACAAATCCCGCGGGAACCATGGAATTTTCTGGAATAAAAAGTAGTCTTTATGTTACTCAATAACCTCCTCTATCTTCTAGTGAAACTTTTTTTTAAATCGGCTTAGCCGTTCCTAAGATTAAACCGGACAAACTGACAGGCAATTTTCGTTTGTGTTTTCTTCTTCTGATAGTGTCCTATCAGAGGTTAGCAATCATTAAGACTAATTTTACTTTATTAACTGCTACTCGAAACAGTGTTTGTTTGTGTTATATACCATAACACAAACAAACACATGTAAATAACTACGAGTAAATCAATTATAATTTGCCAACCAATTATAATTGTTCAACGCGAAAATGCAGCTAGTATTTTTGCCAGCAATCCACGTGGGCATGATTCGTATATTTATAAGGATAAGTTAGTATAAGTTTCTTATTGTATACTTTCCCAATAAAAAAAAATATATAATTGTTATGGATTCTAAATATATTTTCAAAGTACTTCAGAAAAGCTTAAAATTAAAATATACAGAATAAATTGCAACAATAATACTAATAATACAAAATTTTCTAATAGCGATGCATTAATTTTGTAAAACCACAATATTATTACCAGTTTATTAGGTTCGATTCACTGTTTAAAAGCTCTTTGACAGTAAAATTGGTATGAAAACACAAATTGATTAAATTAATTATACGCCGGACAGTATTCACGCTTCAACGGACAGTGAGAACTGTGGAATGTCATAATTTTATTAACGATCTTTATGACATCTATTGAAAGTGTGCAATTAATGATTTTTACTACTAAAATATGTTGAAACAAGCAAGATCTTTTTTTTTTTTTTTATTCTTTACAAGTTAGCCCTTGACTACAATCTCACCTGATGGTAAGTGATGATGCAGTCTAAGATGGAAACGGGCTAACTTGTTAGGAGGAGGATGAAAGTCCACACACCTTTCGGTTTCTACACGGCATCGTACCGGAACGCTAAATCGCTTGGCGGTACGTCTATGCCGGTAGGGTGGTAACTAGCCACGGCCGAAGCCTCCCACCAGCAACGCGATCGCTCACCAATTTGTTGGTACTAGTAGAGCTTTTAGTTTTTGACGGCCTCCGTGGCGCGGTGGTATGCGCGGTGGATTTACAAGACGTAGATCCGTCTTGGGTTCGATCCCCGGTTAGGCCGCTTGAGGTTTTCTTAATTATTCCAGGTCTGGCTGGTGGGAGGCTTCGCCCATGGCTAGTTACAAGTACCCTCTCGACAAAGACGTACCGTAAGTTTCATCCTATTCCTAACTAGTTAGCCCGCTTCCATTTTAGATTGTCTCATCATTAACCATCAGGTGAGAACTAACCATCTGGTTAGATTGTCAAAAGTTAACTTGTGGACAGTAAAAAAAAAGCTTCTTGGATCTTCTTCTACTGTTGCTTAGTTGTTTGTCTGAAGGTTTAAAAGGTGCAACTTTTAACACGTTGATTGTACTAGTACTTGGGAATTTTCTTCTATTCACTTAAGTACTTACTTTTAATTTATGGTAAGTTAATAACAACTTACACAAATAGTGACTCTTGAGTCGCACAGCTGAATGTCGAGTTACAAAACCTCGTGACAGATTAACTCTACTGTTTTAAGAAAATCTTCATCAAAATTAGCTTTATTAAGAATTTTCTTTTAATATCAAATAGCAAAACTTTAAAACAGTTTAAAAATGCATTATTAGAACTATAAGAGTTAAGACAAGTATTTCTCTGATACGCCGAGAACAAAAGAGTTCAAGTATTTCCATTCTTTTTATTTCTTACTTAACTCACTGGCACTAGTTACTTGCTTAGTAATTAAATTCTTTTCCGGGCTGATTTTTGCAAATAAGGCCTTTTTACATTTTTAATCGAGTATACGGTAGAGATCACTTTTCACTATTAGCACTTTTAGCGTTAATTTAATGTTATTAAAGACTGATCGGCCTCCTTGGTTCACTATGTGGTTTCAAATTCTGGTTAGACTTTGAAATATAAATTAGTAAGGAGGAAATAAGCAAACGCCTGTTTTAGGGGTTTTTTAAGCTAATTACAAGTAGGTACGTACTATACAATATTTAAGTACTTTGTTTTATTTCTTATTATCATCGTCAGCTTATTTTAATAGCCCACTTGGGTAGCCAGGTACAAGTAATCTGTCTACTAAGAGGGGATTTGGAATTTAAATCCATCGTGCTGCTTTAAAGAGGATTGGCGGGTTTATAATGTTTGACTCTTTAACAATTTACTATTGATGGCAACTATGATCGACGGCTAAAAATATGCTGAGGCACGGGGGTAGCGCCACCAACTTCAAATTCCTACTGGGGTTTTTCTTTAGTGGAACAAAATTCTCAGTATATCATAGCCCGACTCAGAATTTCGGATCAAATACCGATCTAAAGTCAAATGGTTTAACCACTGGATAACTAAGACAGTAGAATGTTGCCTTGTTTTTCGACGGACTCCGGGGCGCAGTGGTATGCGCGGTGGATTTACAAGACGGAGGTCCTGGGTTCAATCCCCGACTGGGCCGATTGAGATTTTCTTAATTAGTCCAGGTGTGGCTGGTGGGAGGCTTTCGGCAATGGCTAGTTACCACCCTACCGACAAAGACGTACCGCCAAGCGATTTAGCGTTCCGGTACGATGTCGTGTAGAAACCAAAAGGGGTGTGGATTTTTCATCCTCTTCCTAACAAGTAAGCCCGCTTCCATCTTAGATTGCATTATCACTTACCATCAGGTAAAATTGTAGTCAAGGGCTAACTTGTAATAAAAAAAAATACCTTTATTCAGCTGCGTAGCAAAATAACTTTTAATCAACTATTCAGTCTAACTATTTATGGTTTTTTATTACTACGAAGACCAAAAATGAACTAAAATTACCATTGCTATCACGACTTGTCTATTTACCTAAAGAAGACGCTAAGCAAGACAAACGATGGATCTTTCAAGTTTTTACTGCGTTTACTTTTATCCGAACGGTTGTCAAGTAAAAAGTGCGTGAAAAAGTAAACATATTACTATAACTTTAAGAAGAAATTAAATTCTAATCACTTTTTTATCTCTTATTTACTTATTAGGTATTTTTTAATTTTTAACAATGTCAATATAAATATAAAATACAAAACATATTATTATTATTTATTATTTTTCATAGATGTTGCTATTTTTAAATTGAACTAATACTTTAGTTTCCTTCCAATTAGTCAGAGAGATTGTGTTTTAAGTGGGTGCAAACACAAACGTTTCTATCCTATATCATTAGGATTTTTTGAAAAATCTATCCTAATATAGCTACAAGATATCACAGAAAACTCCTATATCGAGTTACACGAAAAGAACAATAGATTCGATAAGTTTCATTAACATCTGATAATCATCCTTACGTCAAGCACTATCATCCGAGACCACATTGAACAGTGTGGTGCGTAAGGTTTATATCCCAACTAACTTTGAAAACAACCGTGACGGCCTCCGTGGCGCAGTGGATTTATAAGACGGAGGTCCTGGGTTCGATTTCTGTTTGGGCCGTGGCTAGTAACCACCCTACCGGCAAAGACGTACCGCCAAGTGATTTAGCGTTTCGGTCGTGTAGAAACTGAAAGGGGTGTAAATTTTCATCCTCCTCCTAACAATTTTGCCCGTTTCCATCTTAGATTGCATCATCACATACAATCAGGTGAGATTGTAGTCAAGGGCTAATTTGTAAAGAAAAAAAAACAACCTAACCTAGTAGTGACCCTTTAAACTAGGCTAGTTTAAAGTAGTGATTGTATGTCACGTATAAACAAATCCCGTTCTCACTAAATACAGAGATAAAATATACCCTATTTAACTCGTTGATAACGTAGCTTTTCATTGATGAAAATTGATGAAAATGAAAAATATTTCAGTATTTTAGGATATTCGCTACAATATAACAAAAAAAAACTTGAACTTGCTGCCGTATGCGTGAGAGAAGCCAGAGAGAGTGGCGCCGTAACGCGTTACGTTACAATATTCCAGAAGTTATTCACTTTAAGCATTTCCACTTAGTATACCTATCTGATTCTCTATTGTTGCCGTGGTATCAAAAGAAACGACAGCTGTTCTAAATGCTACAACATTTTAAGGTCAACCTAAGCCCAGCATGTTAAAGATAATCTAGAGTGACGGCTTGACATGCTCTATGAAACGCGTTAAGCTATGCGTCATAAGGGTTAGATCATGTTACATAAATTAAATACAGGAATTACTGTGTGCATCACAATACCACTGAGACACGATAAGGCATATAATTATTTGGATTAGTGACCTCTAATGGTCCTTGGGCGAAGGATCAAAATATTTATTTATGATCAATGCTCAAAGTTAAAGTCATATTCATGTAGAGTCTGACAAAAATGATAAGATTATAGTTTTGTCAGATTCACCTTGGTGGTGGGGTATTTTCCATGCAAACCATCTTCCAGACTTTAGCGCAACCGATAACAAATACATACATACCACCTGAAAATTAACAGATTGAAATTTAAGAGTGTGCAATATGTAATTTGGTGGTTACAAATGGTTCTGGATCTCAGATTCTGGAAAAGTTAGGAGCCTGATATTTGGGTAAATGATATTTCAAAGTGTTAGCTTCATTATGACTGTACAAAATACACAATTTGTTAAACTTTTCTCGATAGTTTATTTTTTTGAAAAATACATGTTTTGCTCACATTTCGCATTCAATCTCAGGAAAAGCAAACTTATTTTCTTAAATTTTTGTTTTGTATAGAAAATTAGGTATATATCTTGAACTTGGCCATTATGTTTTTCGTTATGTTGTTTAATTTACTTGCAATTAGGTAAAAATGGTTTTGGCGCTCACGTCATAAAATTTGCGTCGCGCGTCAATCGCTCCGTGCTTTTCACTCACGTGAAAGTCATAATTCGCCGTCTCGTTCGCGCTTCGAATTTTATCCATATCGTACCGACGCGTTGCGCGCTCTTAAATCAAAACCAGAATGCTGGCCTATATTTAGGCCAGAGAATTAGTATTGCCATACAACGTGGCAATACTGCCAGCCTTCTGGGCACTTTACCATCGATTCGGACGAATTTTACGACGCCTGAGTCTTTAGATATAATTTAAATTTAGTATATTTCCTTTTTATTTTTATATTAAGTAGTTAATATAATAGCTGTAGGTAGTTAATATAGATAGGTACATAATTTTAATAATATTGTGAAATTTTATAAAATTGAAATAAAGATATTATGTTAAACTCGAAAAAAAATCTGTTTAATTTAAAGGTTTTATTAGGCTCTCATAATATAGTAAGCTAATTAGCTACTAGTACAACCTATTTACTGTAAACCGTGATAGCCCAGTGGATATGACTCTGCCTTTGATTCTGGAGGGTGTGGGTTCGAATCCGGCCTGGGGCATGCACCTCCAACTTTTCAGTTGTGTGCTTTTTAAGAAATTAAATATCACGTGTCTCAAACGCTGAAGGAACGTGAGGAAACGTGCATACTTACCTGAAAATTTTCTCAATTCTCTGCGTGTGTGAAGCGTGGTGGATTATTGGCCTAACCCCTCTCATTCTAAGAGGAGACTCTAGCTCAGCAGTGAGCCGAATATTGGTTGATAACGAACGGACAACCTATTTATAGTAAGTATATCAAAGAGCCGTATACGATCAAAGTAATAAATATCAATTAATAACATATCTGAATTACAAACAAAAGAGAATAAAAGCAAGCGACGTAGGATACGTATCGCTAGCGCGTTATATTAATTGACATTAAAAGTGATCCAGAGCCTTCAATTTATCTAATAATACTAGTTTAGTTTATCATTATCAGCTTTATAGCGGCCAGGACTCCATCCTTATGTTCGTAGGATAAGAAATATAAAATTTAAGTCCACCACGCTGTTTAAATGCGGGTTAGAGGCTCTATTAACACAATTATTTTTTTTATTCACTTATATTTTTTTCATATAAAAAATTACCCAGCAACTTAGGAAATGAAAAAGCGCATCATATAGGAACATTTGTCTAATTATAGTTAACACAATTATTTCTTTTATTCACTTGATTTTTTTTTTATAAACAAATTGCCCAGCAACTTGAACAATGAAAAAAGCGCATCATATAGGAATACTTTACCCTTGTCTTAGTTTCCAAGCGATTGGAGCTCATTTAACGCGTTATTTAGTCCTTTGTCCGAGATAGTGCCTATTTGTGTAGAGGGCTCTACACAGCGTAACTGAACGATAATTTTATAGATTAACTGATCCATTTTAACGCTACAGCGTTATCGTTAACGTACGAGTAAGTGCCTTAAAGACGAGCTTAGATCATATTTCACACGTACACT
This sequence comes from Bicyclus anynana, assembly GCF_947172395.1. NCBI lineage: Eukaryota > Metazoa > Arthropoda > Insecta > Lepidoptera > Nymphalidae > Bicyclus > Bicyclus anynana. The sequence continues at coordinate 9,824,062 of NC_069099.1, read as the reverse complement.
GTGGACTAATAGACACATAAAATTATAGGATTTGTTGATAGGCTATGCGAATTAATACTAAGAGAATACTGAAGCCGACTGTACGGCGAGTGCTTATATCACAGTCGTTCCCGCCCGATCTCTACCCCTCTCTAACTCCCTACTCTTTACGGAAACGAGTCACGCCACCTAGCGTCGGCACGAGCCAATACGAGATCAAGCGACGTCATATACGTCTCAGACTACTATTACCTACAATAGCGTGACAAGATTTATTAAAAATGATCTTACCTTTTGGTCGTTTTGTTAGTGATATAGAAAAGTAACGAATATGTATACTTACGTATTTTTTTCTATATTAATATTATAAAGAGATGAAGTTTCTATAGAGTAATAATATCTGTATCTACTGAACTGATTTTGAAAATTCTTTTACTACTAGAAAGTCAAGTTATTTGTGAGTGTCGTAGACTATATTTTATCCCCGTATTCTCATAAGAACGGGCACTTCGTGGCTGAAACCGCGGCGTGTAACCGCAGGGCTAGCCCTACTAATATTATAGTAAGTTTGTGTGCATGTTTGTTTGGGTATTTGTTAACACCGCAACTACTTAACCGATTTGTCTGATGTCTGAAGTTTAAAACGAAGATAGATAATACCCTGGATTCACACATTCACACACTCAATTTGCGGGCGTCCGCTAGTCTTCTTCTTCTTTGTCGTTACACTCTTGAGTGAGTGAGACGTGTTCGTCATTTGGGTGTGGTGGCAAGCCTCACTATTCATCGCTAATCCTCCCGTAGTGTGGCTCTTCTAGCACATTCGTGGAGCGATCCATGGAGAGCGGTTTTTACTTGGTCAGTCCAGCGCATTGACTTGCCACGCGCTCTTGTGCCCTCCACCTTTCCTTGCACAACAAGTCTCTCTATGGACGTGTCATCTCTTCGTGTGATATGATCAAAGAAAGTCCGCTAGTCTAGTTACATTATAATAATTTATGAAGTATACACTATTAATATAATGGTTGTCGCTATTTAATGACTACAGTTTGATTTTAGATTTTAGTAATAATTAAGCAATGAAAATTCAGTAGGTATAACTAAAATTACACGATAAAAATATAATTTCGTGCCAACTGCTAACTTACTGCTTACTGTTTCACTTATAAGCGCGGCTTTCACTTACAGACGTCTGAAGTTTAAAAGGTCTAGTTACTTGCATTCATAGAAACACAAACTGCTACTCGGGAAATTTAATTATAACTCCTTAGCTGTTAAAAGCCACTGCAGCTGTTTATTTTAATAAGGCGTTCTGTTAACTTAGCTGGTAATTAACTTATGTGCACGCATTGTAAGTAAGTGTATTTAAGCACTTTGAAATCTTAATATAGGCAATGATATATAAATGCGAAAGGTCATCACGAAATCTCGAAAACCACTTTTGCTACAAAGATGAAATTTACTAGCCACTTAGTTAAGACCAAACTACTGTTGTAGATTTCTTAACTTTTGTCGAGAAAAAAAATACAATATATCTATAATATTTAGTTTTTTTTTGGGATTACGAGGGCGATAGAACCTCGCGCGTAGCTGAAGTGGCAAATGGGCGAGGCACATAGTTCGATGAGCCGATGGACGTCAAGGTTCATAGATGCTGCAATGGCGACCCAGCACTGGAAAGCGCAGTGTTGGTCGACCCCACCAGGTGGACTGACCCTGAGGGTTGGGTTGGTTGGAAGCCCCAACAAAGGGCTTAGGTCCTGCAGTGGACGTCCATCGGCTGATATGATGATGATTCAGGCTAGACCTTTGAAACCTGCTACCTTCCAAAACAAGCACGGTTCAAACTCTATAATTTTCTACCGTCCTTACCTATGATAGGGGCATAGGGTGATACACTTTCAGCCTTCATAAATCGAGGTGTGTCTGGCTGTTGCTGACTCTCAACATCATTTATAAACATGGATTAGTATTTACACCTCAAATATTTTCAAAGGTAAGTATACTTTATGCAATAGTGATTAGGTCTACTTTACTTTGAAGAAAATTGAGGTTTAAATCCATGTTTATAAAAATGGGGGTAAGTAGTTAATCATAATCCACATACAGAGTTACTGTCATTAGCTTTTTATTTTTCAGAATTATGATAGATTAGCATTACTTTTGTTAGAACGTTTTTTATTGACTCTACTACTTAGTATTTAATTTACGTATTCATGTTAATTCTCATTAAGGTCTGTTTAATGTTTTATAGTGGCTATAACTGTATGCAGGTGATTACATGTGGATTTCTGTAATGCTCTTTATTACGACCAGTGTGGTTAACTTTCATTATGCGTACTGGATTTTGATTGCATATACCAAACAATTTATTACAAGTGTATTTACAGACTAGCAGATGCCACGTGGTTTTACCCACGTAATTTATTTTCCCGTCAGAATACGGGAATAAAATATAGACAGCCTTACTCACAAATAATATAGCTTTCTAGTTGTACAAAAATTTTCAAAATCGGTTTAGAAGATCCAGTGATTCCCCCGTACAACACCACAAACTTTATCTCTTTATTACATTTACACAGCTAATTAATTTGAATTTAAATAAGATATTTTGTTCTTTATGCTTAAAAACATTTATTTACCTATTCAAAAACCATTGTTTTTGTTACTGGCTCTACACTGTAGCGTTCCGGTACGATGCCTGAAACTGAACTGAAAGGGGTGTGGATTTTCATCCTCCTCCTAACAAGTTAGCCCGCTTCCATCTAAGATTGCATCATCACTTACCATGAGGTGAGATTGTAATTTGTAGTCAAGTCAAGGAATTGTAAAGAATAAAAAAAGGCTCGACGGCTTAATGTGCCCTCTAAGGCACGGAAGTTATGTATCTTATTGTGTTTTGTGTAAATTATCTGAAATATGACGATAATTGTTGAAGATGAGAAAACATAATTATTATGATAAAAATATGGCAAACAAGATAAGGGCTGGAGTTCAAATATCGCAAGTTTATAAAATCTGTTATTAATTGAGTTATTATCAAAAGAAAAATGGATCTGAATCCGAATGGTCTTTTAGCGAAAATTTATTTATAAATAATTGTTACACTTTGATCGTCTCAATAGAAATCACGAACCCATTGATTGCGCGAAGGTAAATATTTACCGGGTAAATATTTACCTTCGCATTGAATGAATCTCATTCCGGGACTCCCATTTCATTTGTATTTGAAAAACGTCTGTGATTTAGACAAAATGTGATCTCATGAATAATGTTGAGATGTCATTTGTAGACATCGAATTTCCTTTTTTCTATTTACTCTATTTATATTATTGTTCAAGGTAAATTTACATCTAACAAGTGCCTCGAGCATGTAAAGAGACACTATTGCTATCGATTCTTTATCGACACACTACGCGTAACAATCTTTTCTTCACGTAGACGCTTTTATAAAAATAATAATTATGTGTAAAATCTTTGACCAAGGCGGCAAATCTCATATTGAGACCTAGTCTTTTACTGTGTACGCAGGCATTATAGCCTGATGGAAATCCGATCTGATAGGATTGGAGAACTGTGATAGCCCAGTGAAAATGACCTTTGCTTGTGATTTCGACGGCGTAGGTTCGAATACGGGCAGGGCATGCATAACTACCTGCAACTACAACTTTATCTGCCGATCCGCATTGGGTCGGCGTCGTGGACTATTAGACTCTCTTATTCTGAGAGGAGACTCGTACTCAACAGTGAACCAAAAATAAGAAAGAGTACTGACGACATAACGTGCTCTATGAGGCACGTATCATATACTAACAACACAAGAGCTTACAGCTCATTTTTTGCAAACAGATCTGGCACTACAAGTTAAAGTATTAAATTAAATATCACGTTTGCTTTGCATACCATAGAATTTCCTTAATTCTCTGCGCGTGTGAAGTCTGCCAATCCGCATTGGGTCAACGTTTTGGACTATTGGCCTAAGCCCTCTTATTCTGAGAGGAGACTCGAGCTCAGCAGTGAGCCGAATATGGTTTGATAATGATGATAAATTTTACTAAGTAATACTTCAGGATAATGGAAGCGGTTGAGCGTTACGCTTTTGATGATCATGACTATAATAATATGGTCTTATGTAAGTGTCTACCTATTGCAAACTAGCAAGCTTTAAGTGCAGTTTATGCGAAATTGCTTTGATGGCTAAATAGTTGGCTCGAATATCACAGGGTTATACCGCATGCAAGATTACCCTCTGGCTTGTGATTAAATTCTGAATTTTGAACATCTTATATACATATGCAATCTTAGAGGAAAATACAAATAAATGGCTGCCACCAAAGATTTTATATTAGTAGATATGTCACTAGCCTATGTAGCCGTAATCATCATCATCATCATCATCATCATATCAGCCGATGGACGTCCACTGCAGGACATAGGCCTTTTGTAAGGACTTCCAAACATCATGATACTGAGCCACCTGCATCCAGCGAATCCCTGCGACTCGCTTGATGTCGTCAGTCCACCTGGTAGGGGGTCGGCCAACACTGCGCTTACTAGTGCGGGGTCGCCATTCTAGCACTTTGGGACCCCAACGTCCATCGGCTCTTCGAACTATGTGCCCCGCCCATTGCCACTTCAGCTTCGCAACTCGTTGAGCTATGTCGGTGACTTTGGTTCTTCTGCGTATCTCCTCATTTCTGATTCGATCACGCAGAGATACTCCTAACATAGCTCGTTCCATCGCCCGCTGTGTGACTCTGAGCCTTCTTATGAGGCCCATAGTTAGCGACCAAGTCTCGGAACCATAGGTCATCACTGGCAACACGCACTGTTCGAAGACTTTTGTCTTCAGGCACTGAGGAATTTCGGACGAAAAGATGTCGCGAAGTTTCCCGAATGCAGCCCAGCCGAGTTGGATTCGACGGTTCACCTCTTTCTCGAAATTGGACCTACCTAAATGGATCATATGTCCTAGGTATACGTATTCGTCTACAATTTCGAGTGCAGCGTTCTCAACTATAACTGGGTGGAGCGATACATGAGCATTACACATTATTTTTGTTTTGGCCTGTTCATTTTTAGGCCCACCTGTTGAGAAACGCTGCTGAGGTCATTGAGCATGGTACTAAGGTCATCCAGAGTCTGTGCCATGATGACTACATCATCCGCGAACCGCAGTTGAGTGATGTACTCGCCATTGATGTTGATGATAAGTCCGCCCCAGTCCAGAAGCTTAAAGACGTCTTCCAATGCAGCGGTAAATAGCTTCGGAGAGATCACATCTCCCTGACGCACTCCTCGCTGCAACTGGATTGGCCTCGTAGTCTGATCCTGAATACAGACTGACATAGTGGCGTTTTCGTACAAGCACTTCAACGCTTGGATATACCTGTAATCAATTCGGCATCTCTGCAATGACCTTAGCACAGCCCAGGTTTCCACCGAATCAAAGGCTTTCTCATGGTCCACAAACGCTAAGCATAGTGGCTGGTTATACTCGTGGGTCTTCTGTATAACCTGCCGCAGCGTATGGATGTGGTCTATGGTACTAAAGCCTTTTCGGAAACCGGCTTGTTCGGGAGGCTGGAAGTCGTCAAACCTATTAGCGAGACGATTCGTAATGACTCTCGAGAACAATTCGTAATTCTTCAGCAAGGTGTTGTCACCTTTTTTGAAGAACAGAACCACCACGCTCCTATGCCACGCCTCAGGCGTCGTGCCCTCGTGAATGACGGAATTGAACAATCGCTGAAGGACTTTAAGTATCGGTTTTCCACCCGCTTTCAGGAGTTCTGCTGTGATTCCATCCTCACCTGGCGCCTTATTGTTCTTCAGGTGTTTGAGAGCCACACTAATCTCGTATAGGCTGACGTCCGGGATATCTTCGGTATAGTGTCGGGTCAACTTGGCTCTGGGGTCTTTAGCCAAATTGTCAACAGGCTGCTGAGTAGTCGTGTATAGCTGTCCATAGAACTTCTCGACCTCACTTAATAACTCGGGCTTTGAAGAAATCAGATTACCTTGTTCGGTCTTCAAACGCGTCAGCTGCCTCTGTCCAATAGACAGATCTCTGGCGAAAACTTTGGAGCCTCGATTGTTTTCAATCGCATTTTTAATATGCTCGGTATTGAAGTTTCGCAAGTCGCTGGTTTGCGACTTAGAGATCTGTCTACTGATTTGTCGGTATTTTGACGCATCTGCTGAAGACTGTAATCTCATTTCTTGCCTCTCTTCCATGAGTCTAAGTGTATGGTCTGAGAACTTTTTGGTTCTTTTAGTACGGTGGGTCTTATAGAACTTAGACCCAACGGAATGGACAGTTTCCACGAACCTGTTGTTCAGATCGTCCATAGTTTCGCAATTTGCTAGGCAATCAAAGCGGTTCTGCAGTTCTAGTTGAAAAGACTCGGAGTTTTGGATATGGGCACGATTAGGTCGGAGCGTAGACTTCATCAGTCGATACCGTTCCAGCTGAACGTTGATATTCAACGTGCCTCTAACCATTCGGTGATCGCTATCGGTTTTCACCCTATGGATCACAGAAACATCGTTGAATATTTGCCGTCTGGTAGACAAGATGAAGTCAATCTCATTTTTCGTGGAACCATCGGGGCTCATCCAGGTCCATTTCCTGTATGGTGGCTTCTTGAAGAAGGAGTTCATCATAAAGAGGCCCTCCTTCTCCATGAAGTCAGCCAACATTTGGCCCCTATCGTTCCGTTGCCCATACTCAAATCGTCCCACTTTCAGCTCTGAACCGCTACGTTCGCCCAGCTTTGCGTTAAAATCCCCCATCACAACATTGTAATAAGAGTTTGAGGCATGTATGGCTTTAGAAATATCCTCATACAATACCTCTACCTCCTCGTCGGGATGTGTCGAGGTCGGTGCGTAAACCTGTATAACCTTGAACGAATACCGTTTGGTAATTCGGAGGACCAGGAACGCTACCCTGCTCGACACACTCTCGACTTTTACAACATTGTTCACGAGGGACTTGTGAACGATAAATCCGACACCACCCTGGGACTGTTGGTCGCTCTCCCGGTAGTAGAGCATGTTGCCGGATTCAAGGATTATCGAGCCCTCCCCCTCTCTACGGACTTCGGACAATCCTATGACATCCCAGTGCAACTTGCTCATAACTTCTTCCAGCTCGATGACCTTTTCGTCGGACCTCAAAGTTGTATGCGATGTCGCTGCTGCCCGACACCGGCCTGAGGCATTTTGTAATCTAGCCTGTGGGAATGGATATATATATTCGTCGGTCGCCAGAGCCTCGTCGGTCCATCTGCAGGGTGCACCACGAGCAGGTGAGGTTGACAGTTGGGGAGACTGACTGGTACTAGCCTCCCCCTTACACCCCAAGCCAGCCGTAATAGCCCAGTGGATAAGACCTCTGCCTTCGATTCCGAAGGGTGTGGTTTCGAATCTCGTCCGGGGCATGCACCTCCAACTTTTCTGTTGCACACAACTTTTTTAAAATTAAATATCACGTGTCTCAAACGGTGAAGGAAAACATCGTGAGGAAACCTGCACACCAGAGAATTAAGAAAATTCTCTGCGTGTGTAAAGTCTGCCAATACGCATTAGGCCAGCGTGGTGGACTATCGGCCTAACCCCTCTTATTCTGAGAGGAGACTCGAGCCTAATATAGGTTGGTAATGATGAGATATCCCTAGCGCGTCGAAACTGAGGTGGACAAAAGTGGCTAGCTGTCTTAATTTAATTTAGACGCATTGTAAATACTAGTAATACCTAAATATTGTCTACAATGTCGAGTTGTATATTCAGGAAGTGTAAAAACTACATATACATAAATATAAAATGTAAGGAAATACAAAATATTGTGTATACGTGTGCTCAGTGGAGTAGCTAAATTGAAATCACTTTTTTGTGGTGAATTTGTAGGTAGGTAGAAAATCTTTGGCTGCTACAGTCATCGAAGTATTTTTTTTAGTTCTATTGTTATGAAAATTTTTAAAGTTATACAACTTTTATTATATTGTTACCATGTAAGAGCCTATACTTTTTTACTTTTTTAAATGTAAATATTGCTGGCTGGTTCATATTGTTTCTTTTATTGTTGAAACTCCTGTGAGCTGAGCTTCAATTTGTGCTGGTATACACCTTTTCAATTAGACTTAACATTATTTTTTAATGGCATTGTTAATAAATAATTTGTTGAAAGTCTTCAGTGCTTGAAACTAAAAGCTTTATATCTTTCAGGACCCTCTTTGAGCATTTTATATTTTATTGGCATTAGACAAAAAAAATAATTAAACTCGTACTTAAAGATAATTGTTCTTTGTAGCACGACGGGACCAAAACGAATGCTTTTATTTCAAGAGGGCACGAAAATCTTCCTTCCCAGAATTATTCCACCCAATTTGCATTTTAATAGAAAGGAAAGCGCTAGGAATCCTGCGCAAAATTTCGTTTTAATACCAGTTATTGTATACAATTAGTACAGCATTGTTGCTATTTTATTAATACTGGCTTTTGCTTATTATTCGAATTAACTATTTAAATGTACGGGTTTATACTTCTAGTCTCCTGTTAGATGTACAATTACTTCCACAATAGATTAACATAAATTAATTAAAATATTCAACTTCGTAACTTACATATTATTTAATTCAAGACAATCGAATTTGAAGTTATTTTTTTTTTTTTTTATTCTTTACAAGTTAGCACTTGACTGCAATCTGACCTGATAGTAAGTGATGATGCAGTCTAAGATGGAAGCGGGCTAATTTTTAGGAGGAGGATGAAAATCCTCACCCCTTTCGGTTTCTACACGGCATCGTACCGGAACGCTAAATCGCTTGGCGGTACGTCTTTGCCGGTAGGGTGGTAACTAGCCACGGCCGAAGCCTCCCACCAGCCAGACCTGGACAAATTGCTTTAGTTACTAATACTTTTAGTATTATTTGCGCAGTGTTAACTGTCCAGTCTTATCAAATAAAAATTTCATTAGAAAAACTTTGCTTGTACTTTTATTCTAACATAGTTACAGAAGTCGTTCATCATCAACAATCCATATCCTGCTCACTGCTGAGCGCGAGTCTTCTCTCAGTATGAAAGGGGTTAGGTCTTATTACGCCACGCTGGCCAAATGCGGATTGGCAGACTTCACACACGTAGATAATTAAGGAAAATCTCAGGTATGCAGGTTTCCTGACGATGAATGAATGATTGAATGAAATATACTTTAATGTGCACCAAAAAAAAAAAATAACAAGCGAGAAATAAACTTAAAAACTAATGTACAATTGGCGGCCTTTTCGCTAAAGAGCGAGATCTTCCAGACAACCAATCAAAAAAGAAAAAATAAATACGATGAATAACGATGGGTGTACACATGTCAAAAAAGTAAATGATAAATTTAACTTAGATAACATGTTAAATAGACACACAAATATACATACGTGTACATAACTTACTAAAATGATTTTCTCCACCGTTTGAGTCACGTGGTATTTAATTTCATAAAATGCACATAACTAGAAAGTTGGAGGTGCATGCCCCTGATCGGATTCGAACCTACGCCCTCCGAATCAAAGGCAGACGTACGTAGACGTGCGAGTACGTTGAACAATGTGACCAAACTACGTACAGGTACGTAATTAAATGACACAATGTGATGTGCCCGTAATTTGGTATGGTTACACAAAAATAATCTTATTCCTTTTGAAAGTAATGACGTCATTTTATAATTACCGCGGTCTCACAAATACCATCATTAATCGCTGTCGCTTCCTACATGATTTATGAGAGTGAGTGTACGAGTAAAACAGAAGGCTCATTTTGTAGGTAAGTGTACCTAACGTTATACTATTGAGTAACCTATGTACACTGAGGTTACCATTATACAAGACCTAAAAGAAAACAAGGACCTGTAGCCATGCGAAATGAAGATTCTCTTTCTTCAATCGCAAACGTTTTCAAAATAAAGAAAAATATATGAGAATGACATTTGTTAATGACAGATCACGTGACCAAGTTACCGATCGGATCTGTCATTCTCATTCTTTTATTTTAGTTTCCGAAGCGTTAGCGTTTGTAGAAAGAGAATCGACGTACCACATGGCTACGGACCCACATCTATCTATCTTTAATGCCCTTTAAAGTTTACCTTGAAGGTTTTAAAATTTTACGTGGCAGGAAACAGACTAATTCCACATGTTAGGCTATGAAAAATTGCAAAATGTTTTTAAAAGAGTAAATTACTTTAAGAGTAAACTTTGTATCTACTAGTTGCAAACATTTACAGTTAAATCAATTTCTTACTAGAAAGTATTTGTATCTACTTTGTGTCAGTTTATTTTTTTAAGCTATATTATTTTTGATGTACAAATAAAAAGTAATATAGAAATTCATTTCTTTGAAGTCTTAAACGTTACTAATAAGTATTAGATAGTGTTAAAATCGTAACATTCAGCTTTGTTACCCAGAGATAAAGTGTGTACAACTAGTCATTACAAGTTACAAGAAACTCAACTGTTTGTTATCGGGTTTGACTTAAACTTTGTAGTAACACTGGCTAGAAGTCAGGCCGAACAAGTAGGAGATAACTTTGAGATTAGTATCACAGAAATTAAGACCAATATAGAATACATTTAGGCCCATAGTTAGCTAAATAACTATAGGCCTAATAAGAAGGCTCAAAGTCACTCAGAGGGCGATGGAGCGAGCTATGCTTGGGGTTTCTCTGCGTGATCGAATCAGAAATGAGGAGATCCGCAGACGAACTAAAGTCACTGATATAGCTCAGCGAATCGCAAAGCTGAAGTGGCAGTGGGCAGGCCACATAGTTCGAAGAGCCGATGGATGTTGGGGTCCCAAGGTGCTGGAATGGCGACCCCGCACCGGAAAGCGCAGTGTTGGTCGACCCCCCACTAGGTGGACCGAAGACATCAAGCGGGTTGCAGGGAGCCGCTGGATGCTGGCGGCTCGAGACCGTTTTGTTTGGAAGTCCATGCAAGAGGCCTATGTCCAGCAGTGGACGTCCATCGGCTGACAATGATGATGATGATGATAGAATACATATCAATATTAAATCTCACTAATTTTTTGAAACGAGACATTAATGCGAGATATACCTAATCATCTTAAAATAAATAAGATGAAAGAAGCAGAGATAATTTTCTGAGCAACGATGAATGACGACGGTGAATACTTTGTTGGTGATTCGATCAAATAATAAAATTATTCAAATGATATTTCTGATATAAAAATATTCATCAACATGAAAGGTATTCTTTTATGCTCTGCGCTTTCAGTATTTCAAATTTTATTTTATTTACATAAAATGGTGGCTTGGAATTCATTCATTACTTGAATAACTGTTTTCAATACTTTTATGTTATTTAACTTCGAGTCAGTAGTCGTGTAAATGTTGAATTAAATTTATTAGCTTGTCTATGTGACAGAGGTCATCTGGAAAAGTAGGTACTCTTGCCATTTTCTTTTTAAATTAAGCAGTATTGCGACTTTCTGGTCTCGTTTCGTTAAATCACGATTACATGAGGCACATCACTTTGTCATGGTGCAGTGGTTCGATTATGCGGCTTATGAGGTTTAGGTGCGAGTCGCAAGTCGGGTTATAGTTTTTCTTTCTTATATAAACATTTGACAAAATCGATCGATTGATCGTTGTAAATTATCGCCATTGGCATTGCATGCCAACCCGTTTAGTAGCGTGGTAGGTCCCCATGTCGCAAATCGATCGCAAGTCCGCATGAAATTTAGTTTTTCACAAATCCCTCAGAAACCATGGATTTTTCTTGAATGAAAAGTAGTGTAATGTGTTAATCCAGAGTAAAATCCATTTCCCTTCCAAACTTCAAAGCAAATTCGGTTCAGTAGTTGCGTCGTTAAAGAGTAATAAACGTCCAAAAAACTTCCATACAAACTTTCGCGTTTATAATATTAGTATGATGTAGGATTAAAGTGGCTATGGCCTGCAATGTGTGTAAGGTTAATTTAAATTTTAAGCACTTCTACACTAAATCAGGAAGATTTTCTCGACCATCATGATCACCAGATAGTATAAAAAATAAAACAAATTAACAACCTTTCATTATTATGAAGTTTTGCTTAGAACTATAAATTTTTATAATAATCGGAGAAAGCTGGTATGGGTGCCTGCCAATGTAGTTACAAACAAAACCGTTATTTCTAAACAAAACGGAACCTTACTATTCTTTCACCAAACTTGTTCGGCGTACAGGCGTTGTATAACATAACAGTTTTCTTTCAAGAATTCCAAAGTGTTTCTATTACTGAATAACATGCTTACTATTGAAAATATTGTGTCGACGTGTCTATTTATTTTATACCTATTCTCTACCTACTCAATATTTGCAATTTCTATAATTTTATGTCAATACAATTGTCATTGTCAATACATTTTTTGTGTCTATCTTGGGGATACATATATAGACTTCTTTGTGTTTTTTGAGAGTTGAGAGTTAGCTCTTGACTTCAATCTCACCGGATGTTATGTAATGAAATCCACACCCCTTTTAGCGCAAAGCGCAAAGTTGGTCTACCCCAACCAGGTGGACTGACGACATCAAGCGAGTCACAGGAAGGACGGCTCAGGATCGTGATGTTTGGAAGTCCCTACAAAAGGCCTATGTCCTGCATGAAAGTGGATGTCCATCGGTGATGATGATGACGAATTTGAAGCGTATGCTGAAATACAGGCACATGAATGTTAACATTACTTCGGTTGACTGGCGCAGGGTAGAATTGTAGGAAGTGTAACATATATCTCCTGTTAAGTCTTACTCAGTATATAAACGAAGATCTGCATTTTCCGGAGGTACATAATAATAAATAAATAAAAAAAAATTAAAGTAAGATCCTGGAGAAGGTTCAGGTAATATACGTCCACGTTTTGTGAACTAATGGAAGGTTATTCGAACCATGGTATTAAACGCCTTGCAGCGCGAAATTGCTTCGTAATTTTTTGCGTTTTGAATTCGTATTCCTTTTTTATAGCAAACGCAAATATCAAACTATTTTAATTTTTATATTCAATAATGACAAGCCAGACTAACTTGGAAGAGGCATACGTTAATTCTCTACTAAACCTCTGACGGTTTCTATGCGACATCATACCGGAACGCTAAATCGCTTGGCGGTACGTCATTGCGGGTAGGGTGGTTTACCCAGTCTCACCCGCGTAGTTCCTGTTCCCCTGGGATTACAGGGATAAAATATAACACTTGGATGTATACGGGGATAATCTGTAGGAGTAGCTAATTTTGAAAATAATTTTAGTAGAGTAATTTATGAGTTAAATAGTAACAAATAAACAAAAAATCTGACCTCTTTATAGTAATAGACAGTTTAAACAGAGTTTAGAGAAGTAGACTTCACACAATATGAATATTCATTAAATCATGACCAAGCTGTAAAAGGTTCGTTGCATCTCGTTGTTTTCATGCATTTAACATTACTTTGCTACTTAAAACACTGAGTGTTTTAAACGGACGGTGGCAAACTTTATGATGTGAAACTTTCTTATTGTTCTATACAGCCCCTGCATTCTGTAAAGTTACAGAACTGTGACATCGTTCGTTTCCATAGCAACTTTGTTGTTAGTGTCATTTTAATTTTGGTATCCTATAAACATAAAGTTCAAATTCGAATAAGATGTGTTACAGGCGAACCGTTCATCGACGAGTGTAAAATAGTGGAATCGCACCACAGTACGTTCATTCTGTAAAGTTACATCGCTGCGACATCGTTCGTTTCCATGGCAACTTTGTAGTTAGTGACATTTTAATTTTGGCATCGTATAAACATAAAGTTCAAATTCGAATAAGATGTGTTACAGGCGAACAGTTCATCGACGAGTGTTAAATAGTGGAATTGCATCACAGTACGTTCATTCTGTAAAGTTACATCGCTGTGACATCGTTCGTATCCATGGCAACTTTGTTGTTAGTGGCGAAACAAAACATTTTATTTTTTGCATTAATTCCTTCAATTCAACTGAGAATTGTTTAAGGTAAAAAGTTCATCGGTGAGTGTAAAATACCGGAGTCACACTTCTGAAGCTAAATATATTGTATGTATACAGCTTGCTATTGAAAATAGAAAACATAAATGCTCATAATGTCTTTTGAAAGCACTAAAGGGTCAGATGGATTACGAGAGGTATTAGGTTCTGTTCCACACAGTGGTCAAACATCACTGGTTTTTTGATTAGTGGATTAAGGAGAAAAGAGCAACTGTTGAGTTTCTTGCCGGTATCTTCTCAGCAGAACCTGCCTTCCGAACCGGTGGTAGAATCTTTACAAATAGTCAACTGACGTGTCAAAAGTGCTTGTAAACTGAGCCTACTTGAAATAAATGATTTTTGATTTTGATTTTGATTTTTGAGATTGTTGGTTGACTGTTTTATCATTTCATTTACATGAACATAATATTATACGACATGAAACTATTTAAGTAAATAATTCCATCATATTATCAATAAACAGTTTTATATAACAAAAAATAATACATTAAAATATCAAATACTCTGAAAACATAATATAAACCTGAAACAACCAAGCTACAAGCAGATCTTTGGCATTATTACACGGAGTGTATGACATTTTAATACCCATATAACTCTTTATACAAATGACCCTTTCTTGTTTTCCTTATGACAAAAGAATGAGGCCATCTCGTACGCAAATAAAACGTGCTCTCTTTTTATGAAATGTTTTACATGATCTTTTATTTTATTTACCTACATTGTTGCAATTTAAAATACTGCAGTTATATTTAAATTAACGAAGTGGCTTCCTTTATCTGTTGTAGGACAGCGTATATACCTACTCGCAACTCTCAACTATGACAAAATGTATTGTGTTTAAATTCCGATTGCAGATTTTAGTATTTAGTAGTGGAGATTCTGGTAACTGAGCTCGTTTGGGGAAGTACTACCACCGTGCTCATTACTGTTGTCAAGTGGTATTGTTTTGCTATTTATATTTTATTTAAAAAAAACCGGAAAAGTAAAAAAAAAGTGTGAGTTAGCCTCAACTACCGATGGTTTCGTATGTGAGGTCACTATAGTTATAGTCTGGCAAGTTCGTTGATGATATACGGGCGACGGGGGGAAAGATTGCGTGGGTGTTAAAATGTGCGGGGAAGTGAGGTGCTTTAGTCATCAGTTCATTCAGTTCTACACGCCCCCCGGCCCGCGCGGAGTGTTACGAACGAAGCTTTGCGAAACTATAGTTCAGAAATCGAATTGCGCAGTTTTTGCCGAGCTTTTCCCGAATTTCAGATCTTTTTTACATTTCATTACAAATGTATAGTTTTTTCTAAAACAATGTTACTTGTTAAATGTAATAGACAAACGGACGGAGAACAGAACATAACATCCACGTGAATCTGCTTATACATATTCGTACACATAATATACTTGTTTTACAAATCCTCGAACTTGTGAAATGAAACAAATACTTAAATCAATGCTATCAATGCTAACGAGGTTCATCTCGAAAATGTAATCTTCATACAGGTTCCGTTTGTTTTTTTTTTTTTTAAGGGACGGAACCCTAAAAACGAATTATTATTATATTGCTATTCTAAAATTAGTATTCCCTTACAATAATGCAGACCTCTCTTGTTACCTCAACGTAAATCATTCTTCCAATTGACAAACGTAAAATCTTTCCGCAATTATTCATCGAGGATAATTGATTACGTGTCCCAGTATTCGTTCGTCAGATGTAGAGCGATGAACGTCAGTCTGAGTTTGAAAATGACAAATGTTTGCTAATGACCTGCTCAGTGCAAAATTAAATAATTCTCCCAATGGTTCTGAGTGTTTTTTTTTGTTTAATTGTTTGCACATGCAATCATCATCATAATTGTCGGCTTATTTTAATGGCCTACTACATGGCTAAACCAGACAAGAGACATGTATGAGATATGCTGCTCCATGCGGGTTTCTGGGCATGCTATGCAAAAATTTAATTAATATATAATAATCTATAGGTACTTACAAGAAATCTGTTGAGAGTTCAATTCTGTACATGAAATATATTTTCAAGATAACTATCAGGGGGTGATTAGAAATCGATACTGATGCCAAAAATGCAATCAGTAAAATTTTTGTCTGTCTATCTGTCTGTCTGTCTGTCTGACTGACTGTCTGTCTGTATGTTCGTTGTAGAAACAAAAACTTCTCGACGGATTTTTACGAAACTTGGTACAATTATTCTTCATACTCCTGGGCAGGTTATAGTATACTTTTCATCACGCTACGATCAATAGGAGCAGAGCAGTGAGGGGAAATGTTGGGAAAACAGGAGGAGTTACTCCATTTTTTAAGTTGAAAATAATTTCTTTCATCGGGTCATCTTAATGAAAAAAAAACAATTATTCCATTCAAAGCTCCTTCTACAAAACAAGTAAAACATTATTTATAAAATTACTATTACAATACATTGGTAACTTAACCCGCAATGTTTAACAAAAATTTGATCTTTAAAATGTGCATTACAAAGGCTACAGCATTGAAAAAACTGATTCAAGAATGAAAAATTTTAAAAATCTGAAATAAAAATATAACTCGGTCACCCTAGGGATTTTTGGAAAAATATTCTAATTAGTTTTAGATAATTAGATGGTGTATCTACCATTTGCGTATTATCCATTAATTACGGGACACCCTGTACTATTTAAGAAAATATATAGCAAATATAGTGATGGTCCCCACAGACCGGCAGTGACCTATATTTTATATTTCGTAGAGGTGACTCGAATAACTTAATTGCTACCAAAGGTCAAACTAACCTTTGATAAACGTTAGTGGATAGCATCGCGTAATGAGTTTACCGTGTAGCAAAATATAAAAGCAAATATAAAGTCTGATCTCTAAGCACAGCGGGAATTAACTGCTAACTAAGTAAGCACATAATTTGAAAGTTCCTTAATATAAAGTTACACATACTATTATTACGAGTAGTTGTTTCAGGTACTAGAAGTTACTGCTAATTATGTAACTAGCAGAAATAACTATGTTTGCCTGGATGAAATAAGGTGATGCCTAACTTATTTTTGGTTACAAAAGGAAGTAGTTTTTCACAGATTTACATGGCTATTTCAAGCGATTTATTAATTCTCTAAATTAATTTACCATAATGACAGATTTCCGTGCAATCGTAAACTTTGAGAAGGATATCTTACTGTGTCTATTGCTTTAATAGTAAGTATAGATGCGATGGTCCGAAATGCAGTCCATGGGATTCGGAGGATTTTTCTCCAACACCACATTTAGAACGCGTCGATTTTTTCCCATATTCTCACATTAAAAAAGCAACTGGCCCATATTAGTTCCAAATAGCACATAAACTACTTAGGTGCTAACATATACTTATTTAAGTTTTACTAACCAAATTAACTTAGAATTCTAACATAACTCTGTAAATTTATGCAAGAAATTTAGACTTTTTATTTTTATTTTTTCTTCTTACGGGAACGGCAATTACGGGAGTGAAACCGCGAAGCCCCAGAAAATTACTAATGTAATATTTTTTGTATCTTAGCTTCTTTGGATGACAAACATGTTTTACGATGCAATAGCAAAAGGTTCGTTACGCGAAGCCTTGTAACACCATACGTGCCTTATCTTCCTACAACCAATGAAGGTTTCTATACATGAGACTAAATATGTTAAAGGGTCAAAACTCACGTACCATAAATAATATCATAGTTATTTTAAGTGTATTTTTCTCCAAAAAAATTACATTTAAAATGTGATTCGTTTACTACAAAATATAATGAATAGAACTTTAATTTTAATATACTCGTTTATACCTATTTGCTCATCAATATCTTTCTACAAATAATCATTTTGATTTCCGTTTTTTCAAGCCCAGAATAGTTTAGTAGTAAAAAAAGCCAGAATTGGTTTAGTAAAATAAATAAATGTATAAATATATACGGACAATACACAAACTCACAATATCACTACCAAGTCTGAAAGAAAGCTTAGCTTATGTTGGGTGTTAAGATAGCTCTTTCATAATTATATTAATGAATCAATCAATCATATCAACCCATATTTGGCTCACTGTTGAACTCGAGTCTCCTCTCAGAATGAGAGGGGTTAGGCCAATGTGAATTGGCATACTTCACACACGCAGACAATTTAGAAAATTCTCTGGTATGCAGGTTTCCTCACGATGTTTTTCCTTCGCCGTTTGAAACACGTTATATTTAATTTCTTAAAATACACTCCGGAATCGGTGGCAGAGGTGATATCCACTGGGCTATTACGGCTCTCCATAATTATATACTACGTATAAATACTTATATAATGTATAAACACACCCAGTCACTAGAAAACAATAACGTTCATAACACAAATATTTTCCAGTTGTGGGAATTGGATCCACAGCCGCGGATGCAGGAAGCAGGGTCACTGTCCACTACGTTACGTGCCCTTTAAACATAGTAACGAATGCAAGCAAGCCTAGTATAATAGCAGTTATTAGTTATCTCATCGTTCCTTTTAATAAACTTTATCAGCAAGCTACCAAGACAATGACTTCTCTTTTTAATTAAACTCCTCTGTCTTTCTGAAAATCTGCTTTCGTTTCACACAAATTACACTATGTTACACGCAAACCTTTTTTTCGGCCAACTTGTTTAGGGAAAATCAATCACTGTCAGCTGCCCAGATAGTACTTACTGTGTGATTTATAGACTGGGTTAAATAAGACAGTGACCGCAAGGAATGTTCTAAACATTTTTAGCCCTTAACATAAACAAGCCAGTGTGACAGTGATGACATAAGGATCCGAGACGCTCGCTGACTATGGGCCTTATTAGAAGGCGCAAAGTCACTCAGCGGGCGATGGAGCGAGCTATGCTTGGAGTTTCTCTGCGTGATCGAATCAGGAATGAGGAGATCCGCAGACGAACCAAAGTCACTGACATAGCTCAGCAAGTCGCAAAGCTGAAGCGGCAATGGGCAGGCCACATAGTTTAAAGTGTTTAAGGTAACATAAACAAGAGAGAGGCGAGTTAGGCGCATCTGTGTGTCTGTCTGTGCATTGTAGCGTCAAAAGAAATGGAAAAGTTTTTGTTGTTTGAAAGCTGACTTGATAGATGGCATATTACGGCAGACGTCCACAGACGGACGTATCGCATCAAACGGATTTCAGTATTCTTTGTATAGATATTCATACAAGTGCGTACACTGATTCGCATATTAAAGATCGCACGGATTTTTTCTACCGTATTGTAAAAAGTCCGTTTGGTGCGATATGTCCTATACGTACGATGTAGATTAGTGGATGTCTGTTATATAATTTGTTAAAACGGAAAAAAAATTGACAATTATTGTCGTTATTATGAAGTTAAATTCATGAGCGAACTTTTATAATTTAAACTTTTAATTTGTTAATAGTACTCGTATGTAATTTATATGTCATTATTAATAAATATTCGATTATAAATTGTATCCACTACCATATCATAACAAAATTAACCCAATTCATAAATATTATAACGGCATTATCCCCGGGCAACGTAATGAAATTATATAATATTAAAAGTTGTTTATTACTTTTATACTTATTTTTTTTTGTGATTTGATCCATCACAGAGACACACACACACACACATACACACACACACACACACCGCAGACACTTTTATCAGCTGGATGATTATTATTATGGACGCCATATAAATAGTTACATATTTGTTATAATATTTTTATTAAAACAGCAGGAAAAAGTGAGAATATATTTTTTAAATACAACATTTTTAAATTTAAAAGTTTCATACATACGTAGTTACGAAACCCCGAAATTGGAGCATACTTTTTGTAAACTGCTGCCGATATCATATTTTATACGCTTAAAAATGCTTTTTTGGTGAATATTGTACACGACGATGCTCGGGCCGGGTACCAATATTCTTTTTCAAACCATGTAAATTTTAACACATAAAAAAATGGAACACGTAACTACGTGTCTACAATAATAATATGAGTAAATATTTTCGCAGATATTTTTATATATCTATAAAACAGAAACGTCCTACTTTGTTACATAATAATATATTCCTAGGTAGCGTTTTCGATCGAAGCTCCAAGGTGGACTGATTTTTTCCGACATTTCAATACAAAATCCAAACTCATCACTCTATCTAATGGTAAAAACCGCATGAAAATCCGTCCCGAATTTTTTGAGTTTATCGCGAAAAGACATACAGACAAACGTGGTGAATTACTTAGTTTTATTACATGTATGGTTTTCGTATCTAAACTCAGCTTAAATAGATACAGATTGAGTTTTTAACCTCTGATTTACTAATGAAATAAAACAGTACTAAACTTTTTATAATAGTGTAAATACGTGTTTATACATACTTTGCTCGTTGTAAACTACATCGAAAAATGCTAAGAAAAGAAAATTTCACTGCACATAATTGACCCTGCAAGCGCCTCAATCGGTTCAGACAAGCGCTAAGCTAACAACCGTCCGTTATCTTGAAAAAAAAAATGTATTTTAAGGCTTTTAAAGGAAAAGTAATTTGTAGCGGCGTTGAGCGGAATTAATGATATTTACGGTAGATAAATGCTTTTAGGTGCAAAGAATGTTGCCCTATATTTTATACGTGCTCCCTATTATAGGATGATTTATAATGCTTCATTTTAAAATTTTTTCCTCAGACCTTTCTACTTTTAGAATGAAAATATACACCTTTATGCAAAGTAATTCATAAATTACAAGTGCTGAGTGCTGATATTAATTGTTACTTTGTTTGAATGAATGAATTTATTCTTGTAGATTTTTTTAAAACATAGGATACTTTTTGTATAGTAGTGTCTCGAGTGTAGACTTATAAGACTTTATTTTATTGAGATTTAACGTAAAGTGCAGGCAAAATAAGTCTGCGCGCGACTGGCGGCGCAATTATGTTGCCAGCTTTAGTGATCTTTTACCCACCAAGAGATAGAAAGAGATAGACAATGACGTCATTTTTGATTAGTTCCGATTTTGGCCACGCGCAAACTTATCGTTACGTTAAATTTCAATAAAATAAAGTCTAATTGGACTATACTCGAGACACTTCTATTTAAAATATCTTATGTTTATTATGAGTACTTAAGGCGTGAAAGATCAAGTATCAAACAGAAATAAACTGCCTTCCATCTTTATAAAAGTTTACCTTTTAGAAAATAAATATTTAATATTACATTGGTTATGCATTACACACTTTACTGTTTTATTTTTAATTTTATTTATTGAACGCGACATTTGGGTTGTCCTTTTTACTTTTACTCAAAACCGCTAGACGTACAAAGATGAAATTTGTCAGGAAGGTAGTTTACAAATAATAGACGTCCGCTAAGAACGGATTTTGCTACAGGGCCGGACAAAGGAGGTCTAAAGACGGACGAAGATGCGGGCATCCTGCTAGTTTAATATCTCATAAATAAATAAGAAATGTTAATTGCGGTTTTAATTGCTTATCGCCGAGTAACCTAAGAAATTGCAGTTTAAAATGAATCTAAGCGACAAAGATATCGCCGAGACTACGTTGTCCACTAATTGGCTTACTGCATGAATAAAGATTAAGATGCAAAGCAAGTCTGTGCCGCATTATATTTCTTAGAACTAATGGTATTACTAAAGGTAGCTGCCCAAGGTGGTAATAGTGAAAGCTAAATTATATTTATATTTGATAAGTTTTATAATACAATATGGAACATAAGCTAACTTATCCTAATAACAATTGCATTTATAATCAGGCCTGCATTTCCGCCCCGGACATCCAGGCTGACTCTTTCCAGCCTTTCGGTCAAATTGAGGCAACTAGTCGCGGTGAAATGGTTCGATGAATTTTTATTGGCACTGCTACTCCATGGCACAAGGCAAAAAGAAGAAATATGTAATTCTCAGTTCGGTATACTTTTGCTTGCGGCTTCCGGTCTTGATTCTGTCTCCCTGATATGACACTGTGCTAATGTGTCAACGCATGTAGCATCCCACCTTAAGGCCCGTCCTATTTTCCAGGGAACCAGTGTCAATCCATCAGGTCTCTTACCATCATGCCGACTTGACAGATCGATTAGCGCAGGAATATGTGCTATGTTTTTGTTATATTTTCGTGTAGAGATTCAACCAAGGCTCTCCCCTTCCATCTCCCCTGAAGATGCATGCATGAAAATATATGGTCATGTATGCATAAAAATTACCAAAATGATTCACGTCAACTATAGATTCTTTAAATGATGGCTGAACCACAGTACAGTGCAGTACCAAAATAATATTTTTTAATTTGTTTTTTACTTTATGCATGCTATATTTACGCTTGCTTAACTTTACCTTTGGCCTATAAGTTGACTTTTAAAAATTAGCTCTGTAGATTAAGCTCAGTACATATTATTCAGAACATTACATATGTATCAACACATCTTAGTTCCTAACAGCGCAGAGTGCATAGAATTTCCTTGCATATGAACAAGTATTAGACTACGACGTAGGCATGTCCGACGTAGACATGATATTTGCTACGCTACCATTTCACTGCGACTCATTTAATAATGCGCTACGCTTGTAAGCTGCTATGCCAGTGGGTATTCTTATATATACCCGCAAAATACACTTTTAAGGTTACTAAAACTTTGTATGAAACATCGCATATCTATTGTCCTTCTATTTTCATTTTTTCTTCATAGCGACCGCACATATAACTTGTAGGAATCTGTTAGCTGGTATTCGCACTACCGTAGTAGGGGTCTTTTCAGTGGGCCACTAGACCGATTTGGGATAGGCGGCCTTCGGGGAGTCTTTTATTCGGAACTTGTTATGAAACCCGGTCCTGTTCTTTTAATTAGTAACTCCTGGAAAGATATTCCGCGGGAATAATATACTATTCTGACAATAAAAAGCACACCTTTTGTTTGACAATTTTGTACTGTCCCATTTTATTTTTAAGCTTATTTTCAAATACAACTGCAATAGTAAAAATATTTTAATCACAACCAGGTACCTAGGAGTATACCGCATCGTGAAAAGATGCCTTTATTCTGCAGTGAAATGTTATACGATGCAATTAATAATAATTGTCTGTGAACCATAGCGTTAGTCATCAATTTTATAAGATTAAGCTTTCGCGTTTAAGAAATAATGTATCGCAAGTATTTACCACACGTCTTCATTAACTGTACGAAATGTATAACTGCTATAGCAACACGTCATGTATATGTTACCATCAAAATGTAAAATACGTTAGTTTATAATCTCACTCGTGATATTTTAATCTACCGTCATATTGTGAACTGAAAATACTGATAAAAATTTAACGTGTTACTTTTCGGCATATTATTATCGGCCGCAGGCCGGGCACTTAGGTATAATGAATAATAAATAAATATTCTTGAATTTTATTTGACTGACATATCTGTATCATTCCTAACTCTATGGACACAATTAAGGCCGACCAATCATGGGCCTAGTTCGGACAGTTGACGTTTTAAGATTGCAATTTAACGGTTTCACTTTCGATAGATTATGATATACCGAAAAATAACACTTTATATTGTAATCTGTATTTTCAGTTCACAATATGACGGTAGATTATAATATCATGAGTGAGATTGTAGTCTAACGTATTTTACAATCTAACGGTGACATATATTGAATAATATTACAAATATACACTGTGTGTGAGGTAATAAGCTATCGTAATTTTGAATAAAATAAATTTAAATTAACAAATTTTAGTAGCATAATATTAATTAGGTATTAATAAATTACGCTTGATTATGTGTCGGCAGTGATGATAGTGCACGGTGTGTTTATTTTTAATGAACTTTAGTCAATGGATTAATTATAATTATTTTATTATTAAATATGACTATTGGAATTTTACTATAAATTATATCATTAATTTATTATTCAGTTACATAGTGGATACGATTTATAATAAGCTTTCGTTTGTTCGTGATTTAACTGAAGTTAATAAAGTCACGTTTAATTGGATTAAGTTAAATTCCAATATTTCATAATTCAATACAACAATTTTAATTACAATTATATTGTTCATTTTGTAAATCAATGGTACCTATCTGATATTAGATAATGGCTAAACATTAACACTAGGAAGATCTTTTGACCGATTTTGAAGTTTATCGGTCGATAATTTCAAAATTATTTATTTTTGTGCTACATCTTCTCGTGACTTTTAAGAAAAAAGTTCATATTTTAATATTACATTAATGTTATTGTAGTATCATATAATAAATAAACATAAAATTTACCTTCAAAGACGGCGCCCGGTTATTTGACCACACGGCATTTCAGTCAACTATTTTAACCGGCTTCTTGACTGTTTCCTGGATCCAGATTCTCAACCATCCAAATTTTATGCGATGATAACTTTTTATGGGAGAGTAAACCGCTTTGTCGTAGGTTTTTCATTCATCACTACGAGCTCCCCGGTCCGCGCGGCCCGTCGGGAGTGTTACGAACGAAGTTGTCAACTATATTGCTATAGCCAACGAACCGCGGTTCTCGTTCCCGTGAGAATATGGGGATAAAATATAGCGTATGAAACTCACAAATTACGTGGTTTTCTAGCGGTAAAAAAATCAAATTTGGTTCAGTAGATTAGAGTATTTCCCCATACAAAACCACCTAATTTATTTCTGTAGAATACTACCGACGCACTGCGGTTTCACCCGCATAGTTCCCGTTCTCGTAAGAACACGGGGATAAAAAATAGCCTATAACATTTACAAATAACGTGGCTTTCTAGCGGTAAAAGAATTTTCAAATTTAGTTTAGTAGATCCAGGTATTACCCCATACAATACCACAAAATTTACCTCTGTAGAATACTACCGATGCACCGCAGTAGTTCCTGTTCCCGTAAGAATATGGGGATAAAATATAGCATATGATATTCACAATTCACGTAGCTTTCTAGTGGTAACATATTTTTTAAAATCGCTTCAGTAGATTCAGAGATTACCCCTTACAATACTACAAACTGTATTTATCGATTGTACATCTAAGCGTACAAAAGTGGTAAAGATTTATTTATTTACTAATACTGTGTTAACGTGCGATAATACCGTTGGATAACAAATTAATAAATTAACAATGTATTACCATGTTTGACCGCAGATGCTTCGATTTCATCCGGTGTGTAATTATTTTAACAATTCGTATTTTGATTCTCATTTTACGGATAATGTGATTAAAGCAACAAATCGAAAATTAATGCAAATTAATTTTGTGATTTTAATTTTATAATCGTTTTATTTTTAATTCAAAAGAGACTTGTACATTTAACCAATTTCGTTAATCTGCATAAATCAATCACAAGGGGATTTAAGTGTTTGTAGGCGAGTCGTTGAGCGATTTGCAAAACATTACAAGCAATAAAAGACCTAAATAAAACGTATACACCACTTTTTGAACATTTTGCAACTTAATACCTGGAGTATTTCGTAATGTTGTTTCAGTTGAATTAGCTCATCTCATGCTCCTACCATAAGTAAATACGGTAGCAAATTACGGAGTTTGGACCGTGATGGCTTTGGGAGGTAGCAGGTTTTAAGGATCCAGACCCTCAACCGTCTAAGTACATAAAAAGAGTAATTTTTTTATGTTTTCCTCGGTATGATATAAGAAATTATATTCCCAGTCATAAGTTACTGGCTCCATAATTGACTACCGTAGGTACCTATTTACTTATGGTAGGAGCATGAGCTGACAAACTTTCACCTTATAAAAAATGAGGAAGGTGTAGTAGGGTTAAAATTGTGACCCACCCCTAAATATATTTGTTTTTTATTGAAGGTATTTTTTTTACTTTCATGATTTAGTATTGAAACGCACATACACTCTTATTGCATTCGTTTTATCAATAGCGATAAGGTAAAACAATGTTAGCTGGGTCAGATAGCATTATTATAAAAATAAACAGAAAAACCATGCACCAATTAATTTCGATTCCTTTCTTTAACTAAATAAAACATTTAAAAGATAACAACAAAGGATATATCTTCGTTAACTTAGTATAGATAAATATAGATTATTTATCACTGTAGCAGCGAAACCTAATAAACTACTTATACGATAGGAAACAGACAAGGATCGAGTATTAGACGCGAGGCGATGTTTCTAAGAAGATCGGCGATAATAAATCGAATCTGTTTTGTTCTGTGTTATATTTATAGGTAAGTGAAAGCTGTTCAAGGTCTAACCTTGATATATAAGCATTGATTTTTTTTTTATTATTTACAACTTAGCCCTTGATAACAATCTCACCTGATGGTAAGTGATGATGCAATCTAAGATGGAAGCGGGCTAACTTGTAAGGAGTCTTGTAAGTATACCACTGCGCCACGGAGGCCGTCAAATTTCAAATTGACATTGAGCACAGAATATCACTACAGCTATACATAAGACAACTTTTATCTATACTAATATTATAAAACTGAAGAGTTTGTTTGTTTGATTGAACGCGCTAATTTCAGGAACTACTGATTTGAAAAATTCCCATTTATCGAGGAAGGCTAAAGGCTATATATTATCTCGTATTGCTACGGGAACGGGAACCACGTGAGTGAAACCGCGCGGCGTCAGCTAGTCAAACTCAGCCAGGTTTATCTTTTTTTAGTTTATAATCCTTTAACAATAGGTATATAAGTAGCCTGGTAATAGGGTTTATGTGTGTGTATTGTATGTATATTAAACTACCTCGTAGTTGGATCCGTAGCCACGTAGGCTAGCAGATATTTTGTCAGGGAAATCCTAAAATTTATAATTATACTGACGGACGCCCGCGACTTCGTCCGCGTGGAATTTAGTTTTTTACAAATCTCTCGGGAACCATGATTTTTTCTAGAATAAAAAGTAGTCTATGTATGTGTTAATCCAGGCTATAGTATATTTTAATACCAAATTTCAGCTAATTCGGTTCAGTAATTGAGGCGTGAAAGAGTAACAAATATTCATATCATCATCAAAATCATCAGTTTTCGCAAATCTCGGAAAACCATGGAATTTTTCGGGATAAAAAGTAGCCTTCGTGTTAATCCAGAGTAAAATCTATTTCCAATCCAAAATTTCAGCTAAATCGCTCCAAACATCCAAACATCCATACAAACTTTCGTGTTTATAATATTAGTAGGATTCTTAAAATAAATTCAATGAAACCAAGTTCTTATAAAATAACGCTTGACTGGCATATTTCACAGGAAGATGAAATGCTTTATTCATCAAATCACCGAAACCCAAAAGCGTCCCGTATTAAATATTTTATATGCGGCGAAACCCAAACCCGATTAATTGCGTAGACTTTAGTTCGGAAGTTAGTTGAAATAACACTCAGACAGAATCTCTGAATACCCGCGAAAAGGGCATAACCCCGAATCCGCGTGTCAGCATACATTTTATATGATTACCTTATTCACGCATTGAATATGTTATAAGAGATAACTCGTCGCGTATTATGTGAATAGATATGATGTGTTATGCCAATTTATTCATGACTCTATACGCCATGTTACAGGAAGAATAGTGAAATTTTGATAGGATCTTGATAAAATATAATGTTAATATGGTTTCTAAGTTTAGGACTCTCTTTACTGAAAACGAATGACATTATAATGACTTAGTTTTATCTTCCATTCTTTTCATCTGTCATTTGCAAATAAGTGACAAAATTAGGCATCGCTTACTCTATCTAGACTCTACATAGCAAAGGTTCTATTAAAATCTTCCAAGTTCTAGCTAGTAGGCAATAAATAATGTTTTTTTTTTTTACATTAAATGGGCGCAAGACGATGCGCCAGTGCGTTTCTTGCTTATATCCAGACCTTTGATTTTTACGAAAAAAAGTCATGCAGAATCGATTTTTAGGCTTGTCTTTGCAAGATTTTTACTTTAGCTTCGACCCAGAAAATGATGACGAACTAATCCTGTATATAATTAACTAACTACCTAGAATCGATTGGGAAAAAAAGATCGGTATTTTAGGTACAACGTTTCATCATCATCATTATCAACCATATACGGCTCACTGCTGGGCTCGAGTCTCCTTTCAGAATGAGAGGGGACTCGATGATTTCCAACACAATTTACCGAGTAAATCAGCGTGCAAATTTATAGCAATATTTTACAATAGTACTTATATTATACACATTAATTAAAAATTATTCACAAGAAAAAATATTTAATCCAAAAATTAGATATAAAAAGAATGAAAATAGCGACTGAGGAAAATATAAAATAAATGTCAAAATGTCAATAAGTCAATTTGCAGTAGTAATTATTATCGATAATACATTGAAGAACATAATTATGTAATCTGATTTATCAGTAATTCAGCTAAAATTAAAAAAATCTTTCGTAGAGTAAAAACAATGAAATAATAACCACTCATGTAATTTACGTTTAAATGCAGGAAAAGTCAATTCATCTAATTATAAAAAAAAATATGTTGATAAAATCTATGGTTCTCGCGTGATTTCAGAAAGACAAAATTTTACGCAAACTGAATTGGGGACATCTGCTAGTAAAAGAATTTAAGTTCGACAATTGCGATATCCCAAAACCTACTGAATAAGTAATTACCTATTATGTTAACTAAATGTCCAGATCAGGTGATTTACGCACATTCTATCCGTGTACTAAATCCCGGAATTTAGAATTTAGTTTACACTGAAATCTAATTTGAATAGGTACCGGTATTGAGGTAACTGAAATACAAACTTAATTCCACTGAAATTCGTAACTAACTTGTATTGGCAATATTTTGAATACAAAGCACGTCAACTGTATTTGATTTTAAAAGCCTTATAATTTGACTGACTTTATTCAAATAGTTTCCACGAAAAACTATCAGCAGGTGTCTAGATTAAGATCCAGATTAAATTTTACTTCTGATTTTGCCATATGCTAAGGGAGGGGAATGGGGAAGTGATGCAGATTGCTGACGGAATGGTACACTAGAGATGGCAAAAGGAATCGGGGCAAACAGTTCCTTAGATGGAAGGACGACTTATAGCTCACAGCTATAATTCTATAATAACAGTCATAAATAGTATAATAACAGTCATAAATAGTATAATAACAGGTTGAAACTGGAGGAGGGTTGCAATAGATAGAGAGCATTGGAAGTCGCTGGAGGAGGCCTATGCCGAAAGGTACACTGTTTTGAAAAAATAAAGACTGAAATTAAAACAAAATGTAATGTGTGTAAAAAAATTAAATTTCTTGTCACAGAACGAAGGGTTTATTATTATTATTATATCTGGTTTTGTTACAAATTAGTACTGACATTTGTGCGTAACGATCAACGATATTTTGAACTAGAGATAAGGCACTAGCGCATCAAACTGAGGCAGAGAAATGTGCATAATTGTCTTACTAAACTAACAAATATAAAATACAACGAATGTTATCTAAGCAAATAATACCCAAATTTTGTCTTTAATGTCGAGTTGTGTGTTCAGGAAGTGTAAAAATTATATATAGATACATGAAGCTAATATAATGGAATTAAACCCAAAATTGTGCATGTGTCCGCTTAGTGGTGTAGCTAAACTCTGATAACTTTTTGCAGTGATTTTGTAGGCACGTAACATATATATAAAATATCGTTGGTATTGATCGATTTTGTCTTACTTTCGTAAAATTCAAGGTGTCCTCGTTATCTTCAAGGAGAGAGTATTATGCTTCAGCATCAAATAGCATGATAACAATAAGTACGGTGTATCTTGATCCCACCAGGATATAAATTAAAATGATGATGATTATGATGACTATATTGTTAGCGGCGTAGTTAATTATGTTTATGGGCTATATGTGTATCCGTAAGTATCTATACTAATATTATAAAGCTGAAGTTTGTTTGTTGTTTGTTTTTGTTTGATTGGTAATGGGCACCAATAAGAAGACCACAATTCGCCAATAACTATTGGCGAATTGTGGTCTTCTTATTTGTGTTAAAATATATTTTTAAAATCTACTTCAAGTAGATTTTAAAAATATATATATAGTATAATCTACTTCAAGTAGAGAAGTGTTGTAGTTAATTATTTTAATGATCTGTATGTAGAGAATAATATAAATGATTCGATAGGTAATTGACATAAACATTTCTTGACAAAATGTAGTTAGGTAGGTTATTAATTTATCTTATTTTTACTATTTTATGAAGAACAAAACGATAGTTTAAAGACAAGTAATATGTGTCTGCGACCTACATGACATTAATCGCGTTAGTACTTGTAAAAGTAACAGAACACTAATAAAACACTAGCATGTGTCCTACCATTATACAGATTAGGAATAAAAGTATTTATATAAAAGACAAAGCAGAATACACCATAAAATGGTATAATAACGTCGGATTACTCAATAAAAATAGCTTAGCAATAAACACAGTGGCAATAAAAAACGTTTTATATTATACAGGCCAACGATAGCCTGGTCCGCGTCATGGATAATAACTTTATAATGCTGTGGAAATGGGGTAATGTGAATGAATTAAATCAGTGCCAATTTACTTGTATATTGCTAATATAGCAAACAGAATATTCATTTGCTTCATTTCATTGTAATTTATAGTTGACTGTTAAAAACATAATAGTCCGGGATTCGTGGATCATTTTTTACAACTGATAACTATGAAGTTGATTTTTCGTGAATAGCTTCATCTCAATGAGACGATCAACTTTTTTGTTTACGAAAATTCTTGATTCTGGTAGCTAATGCACGCCATTGACGATCAAATATTCTCACGTTTCTGCAGCGCCCACGACTGTAACTGATCGTGTATTGGTCACTGCGTGCATTACGGCTCGACTTATGAAACGTCTTCGATGCCGTTTGCGCTGCAGAAACGTGAGAATAGTTGACCGTCAATGGCTGACTTAACTGAGTAACCGGGAAATAAAAATTTCTGAGCATCGGAACGAACTAATGTACCACGCAATTTGTAGGTCATTATGGCTGTTAAGTTGTATAACTATTAATTAAGTAACAGTAAAAAATCACCTGGTGAGTAAGTTATATTTTATAAATTGAACTATCGCGAGTGTTATAAACTTAGATCGTAACTCGTTGCAATAACCAGCTCATGACCAAGAGCCCCGTATGGGTTCGAAACTAACTAAGTGAGTTAAGTTAAGTTTCATAACAAACTAAGCCTATCTATACTAATATTATAAAGCTGAAGGGTTTGTTTGTTTGATTGAACGCGCTAATCTCAGGAACTACTGGTCCGATTTGAAAAATTCTTTCAGTGTTAGATAGCCCATTTATCGAGGAAGGCTATATATTATCTCCGTATTCCTGAGGGAACGGAAACCGGCGTCAGCTAGTTTGATATAAATGAATTAAAATATTGGTCTTTCGTCTTGGCCCGAGAAGAGCTCATAAAATTGGAAATAACATGAACTTTGAATTTTGACCTTGTTTTATTAAATTTATCGTTAGAAAGTTCAATAGTATTTTATGTATATTGCTATTAAATTGTCTCTGAGATATTTAGCGTTCAGGAACCTCGGCATTAACGTGAGCCGCAAAGAGTTTGTTCCCATTGCCTCGCGACCCCGTCGTGTTCACGTGCCGACGTATATCTTCATCATCATCATAAATCACCCGATGGATGTCTGCTCTACTTATGCCTCTGATTAGAACTTCCAAACAACACGGTTTTGAGACTTTTGCAATGGCTATCTGCAACCTGTCTAATATCTTCGGTCCACATAGTGGATTGACAGACACTGCGCTTTCCGGTGCAGGATAGCTATATTTTGACTTACCTACGTAGCATAGAGCTGAGGCAGCGCCCCATTCAGCCGAAACCTTAGTATTAAGTCTCATGTTTTCTCCTAATTATTTTATGTTTTTTGGCTGAATAAATGATTTTATTATTTACTATTATTATTACTTATACAGTATTATAAGTTTTAGTGACTGTTACGTCAAACATTACCGCTTTACCTGTACTATTCGCAAGTTTTAAAATATGGTGAACGTCTGATGACCATTAATGCTCGGGACTGAAGGTCTATGTTGTCGTTTGTTATCCGAGCCGAGGGATACCAGAGATTTTCAAACTTCGGGATTTTTTGTTTGGTAGCAAACAAAAAATCCCGAAGTTTTATTAATTTATGAAAACAATAATTTTCATGGCCTAATTCATTCTGGGACTTTACGATTTGTAGTCGAAAAAATTAAATTTGGCTGATGTGCCAAATACTAACGCAATTAACGTTGTCACTAGTTTTATGGGAACACGCATTTATTGTATGGGAAGCGAAATTAAAATCTGCGGTTACATTTAAGCTAGCAACTCTACTAAACATAATATGCGAAAGCGTTTCACTTTGGAATGAGTGTTGTTCACTAATGCTGGGTACACACTAACGTTGAGGTCTATAAAACGTCTTAGTTAGCATTATACGTGTTTCATACTATGCGGACTTTTGATTTGCTTCTACCACGAACATATGCGGATTTGAGTCTTATTCTAACATACATAACGTCTAAATTATATTAAGCTAAAGGAGTTACTTCGCGTTCATATTAAAATGCTGGCAGTAAACGTTCTATGTGAAGCATAATCCTACATACTAATATTATGGAGGACTTCTAAAGTATAATGTGAAGGTTAATGCTCATTACCTTGCTAACTAAAGTAATAAAATAATTAGTTGTTTGAAGCTTCTTTCACAAGTGTAGCTACTATAGTTTACATTATAAAGTTCACAAGTTAAACTAATAAACATTTATAATAAGCTTTGCAATGATATACGGAATACAATGGTTTCTAACTATGTACAAAATTAAAATTAAATATACCGTTAAAAGCAGTAAAGCTGCTGGCTACGTATTTTAATCTATACTTTTACAAAGCTGAAGAGTTGGTTTGTTTGTTTGTTTGTCTGGTTTAATGCGCTAACCTCAGGAGATACTGGTTCTAATCGAAAAAAATTTTTTAGGTACCTACTTACATTTATCAAAGAAGGTTATTGGTTGGAGCATGACGTGCATGATGGAAATATACGTGCATATATGGCGGTGTACCAAAGCGGCGACATTGTACCGGAACGCTAAATCGCTTGGCAGTACGTCTCTGTCGGTGGGGTGGTAACTATCCACGGCCAAAGCCTCCCACCAGCCAGACCTTTTTTTTTTTTTTTAACGTGGGGAAATCCTCATGGATACCTTCTCGCCACGGGGAGGCAAGACGGTTATGTCGGACTTCAACCGACTAAAACCCCACGGTGTTCCCACTCGCCGCCTTATGACTGAGCCACGGGAACATTTCATAAACTACCGCAACCCCCCACCAGCCAGACCTGGACCAATTAAGAAAACCTTAATTGGCCCAGCTGGGGATCGAACTCAGGACGTCCGTCTTGTAAATCCACCGCGCATACCACTGCGCCACGGAGGCCGTCAAAAACTAACTACTTTACAACTAACTACGTAACTAGCTTAACAAACAACAAACCAATCTTAAATCTTCAAAAAATGTGTTGTAAAACTCAGTCTGTATGGTCAACGATCTATGCTTGTTTCCATTGGGGACAAATTAAAGATGAATTGAATATGTCGTTAAACATTACAGTAAAGTTTTTTTTAAAGTAATGATTTCATTATTAAAGTAGATTTATCAATTTTTTTTTTATATTTATATAAATTTCCGGGTGCTGCAATGCGTAAACGTTTAAAGTTCGACGGAATTGTTTTCCTTTAAATTTAAAAATTAAATGGGTTTTTACACAGACGAAGTCGCCGGCGTCCACTTGTTTATTATAGAAATTGATCTATTCGAACTAATATTCAGAATATTAAGACTAAAAATGTGGGTAGTTGTAGTTTCTCACACTACAGCCGGTGTAGTTGCGTGCACTTGATTTATATTAACTCATCATCATTATCAGCTTATATCCAGGGCCAGGCCATCTTCCTTATTAGAAAAGGGATATGGAGCTTGAACCACTACACTGCTTCAATGCGGGTGGGCGTGCGTAGGCTGTTTATGTAGTTGGTTAACTACCACTACTAAATGTTAATGATATAATATGTACCTACTACACTATTATTATGTAGGAGCATTTCCCTCTACTTATAAAAAAGTAAATTAAAAAAAAACATGTTTAAAATTCTATGAAATAAAGGGCTAACAGGTATGATTCTACCTTAAAAAGTCTCGCAGATACCGTATTGTACAGTGTATAGTTAAAAGTGCCTTATTGTTGCAACTTGCTACTAAACTCTAGAGAAGTTCGAAGTTTTCAAGTTAAGCACAATTTAAGCAGTTTCTTAGGTAGTTTACTTAAGTAAACGCAATAAATTACATTGCAGCTAATGGCACGGCGAAATATTAAATTTGTTTACGATACTATAAAAATGTGTAAATCTATGGACCGTTAAAATAAAATTACGTATTTATATTACATTTTTTATTATAATTTGACTGCGTCTTGTTACTTGGACAAATAACATAAAAAACAGTTATTTATGTTTGTTGGTTTGTTTTTTTAAATACAAATTATAAGGTCCAATATTCAAGATAGTGTTTGGACTTCGCGAACGAAATAAATTCCGTTTTTCAAACCATGGATTTTTCCATGACAAGATTCACCTATATTATATTGTTTAATAGCCTACCCTATCTTTCGCTGCAAGACCTTTAAAATCGGTTCAGTCATTCCAGAGATTAAAAACATAGATATACCTACATAGATAGATTTTAAAAAACATCGTTTCTGTTTTAGTGTCTTGTTCACAATTTGTGGTTATACCACTTGAACAATATACCCTTCTTTTGTAGTGACTGACACTGAAAGTGACTGAAAAAATATATCATTGATGGAACAAGCAGATGACTGATGAAGCTGATGTTACGTGTGTTAGGGGAGGCGAGAAAAGAAACTCGAGGTTCACAAACACACCACTTTAATAACACAACTCTTCGAATATAATCACAAAAACTGAACCCGCGTCATCCATGAAGCCACGTTTTTATACCTTTCCAACGGAATAAAAAAACAAAGAAACAGTCAAACATCAAACTTTTATCTATACGAATATTGACATAACTTCACTTATGGATTATGTCAATATACGTTTTTAAATCTATTTATTTATTTTAGTTTAGTTAAGTATATTTTAGTTTATCATGGTAGTGGTAGTCATGGTACCTACGTATATTGACAACACTACAGTTATAACCAGGTTGTTTGTAACATATAATGTAGCAT
Organism: Bicyclus anynana; assembly: GCF_947172395.1. Taxonomy (NCBI): domain Eukaryota; kingdom Metazoa; phylum Arthropoda; class Insecta; order Lepidoptera; family Nymphalidae; genus Bicyclus; species Bicyclus anynana. The sequence continues at coordinate 9,788,803 of NC_069099.1, read as the reverse complement.
ATCCGTTAATACAAATGCCTTCTTATTTAATTTTCTAACACGTGAAAAACAATCCCCTATAACAATATGTTGACAAAACATAGCGGACGAACAGGCTTAACAATGTTAATTTACGCAAAATCCATTTATAGAGCGACAATTGGCCCATAAATCCGTATGAACTGTTATAATAATCCTAATGGGTAAACTGCCCTCATAAATATTTTAATGTTTCTATTAAAAGAGGCAAAACATTGGCAACGTTTACAGTCGCCAAGTCGTAAGCTCCAAATAATATCCATGAATTAGCGATGGACCGGCGTCGGAAGTTGCTGCTATTTCGGATAAATTATGTAGGCGTGCCGATCGATCTTGATGCTTTTGATAAATTCAATCCAATGGACGTGATATACATTTTTGAATAATAACGTCGCGTGGCGGGAAATTTAGACGATCACAAATCTATAGTTGTAAATGTAACTTACAATAATAAATCTTTACAGGGATATTACGAAAGAATAAGTCTATGATTAGTATTTTTTTATCATAAAGAACATTAAGTTAACCACTGCGAAGAACAACCTTACATTATTATGTTTAAATAGAAAATAGAAACAATAATTGTCAATATACAAGTTTGAAAAATACTGCTATAGCCATAGAGCAGATTGCGTGTACTGGCGTGTGATTGATCAATTTAAAATGCAGAAGGAATGTTTGCCAATAGACGGTTTGTGAAACAGAAATTCCATACTGTAAAGTTCTTATACAAGGCATACGCTACACACGAAGTTCGTAAGCTTAAAGCAAAGTACCATATTTTGGTCAGGGCTATCCCTAGAGGGTAATTATTAAATATCCTTAACAATTTCAGAAGTTAATGTTTCTTGTTTGATAATATTTTTTGACGTGACAACGTCTTATAATTCGATGGAGCTGGCTGTAGAATCGAAAAAGGTGACGTTCGCTCTAGGGTTGCCAACTTTTTTTACAAGAAAATGCAACCATTTTATCAGTATTTTCTTATGACGTTGTCTCGTTCAACTATCGTCAGTAAACCAACTTTACAGAAAACCGTTTTTTTGTAGTCTGTCTGCGTGACATTTCTTGTGAATAATGCAAAGCAAAACAAAAGTTCTAAACAATGCATATAAAGAAGCTAATTTTGTTTAATGCTCCACCTAGTACTAAAAAGTTAGAGGCAATAAATTGAACAGAGATAGATTGAGCTCAGCTGAATCAAAAGGATACTTAATTGGAAACTTTGTTACGTAAAATTTTATCGGCGGCCATTTTAAAGTGCAACTTTGTCAGTTACCCTTGCTTAATCGTTAAAATTGGGTACCACTTGGGAATTGGTATACTGATTCTTATTTAAGTTGATCGAATAAAGCAAGGTCTTCATATTTAAGTTATTTTGCTATTATCAAGTCTACATTATAAGTTGATCAAACGAAGAAATACATCCGAGTTTTCATCAACAATTTGGGCCATTGCTACACGACCATCATGTGCTTTATTAGATTCATTTTATAGTTATTTAATTTTCCTTGTAAGAAACATGGCTTATTTTTCGGTTGAGAGTAAGTACCTAATAGTAGACATGATACAGTCTGGGATATTTTGCTGTTTTAATTACAAAAATGCTTCTAGTTGATTCACGAATTTTATGCTCACATATGAAATTATATTAAATAATAATGCAGTAGGTGTATGATGAAACATATTGTTAAATTTAAGATTACTTTAAAACAAGTTTTTCTTTATTTCATTAGAATCTGTCTATATAACAGAAAGTCATTAAAAACACACAAACTAGACGTTTCTAAGATTCCTTATAATCGTATTTAAGTTCAGAGGGCCTAGTGGCAGTTTGATATTGTTAACGCGTTAACGTAAACGCGAATTTCTAAGGCATCGAAATAGCACCATCTAGTGGCACTACTGCACAACTTCTTCAAATACATATAAATTCGCGTTTACGTCAACGCGATAGTAATAGTATGAAAATATTGATAACTCCCCCTAGGCACACAGAAAGCAGAGACACTAAGAACACACAAACTTGATGTTTCTAAGGCTACTTGAATTCAGTTTTCAAAGCGAAAATAAAACGCATACTTTCAAGTATAAAGTGATTGGTCAAATTCAGTTCTAGCTCGTTCCTAGGACATTAAGTGCAGACGTAACCCTCTCCATAATGCAGCAAGCCATCTTAACCTAAATTACATAGTGTGGGAAGTCTTTAATCCCGTCCACTTATGCAACAACGCAACCTGTTTAATTTGTTGTGTAGTTGTGGTTAGCTGTAGTGGAATAACATTAAATTATTCTAGCGCCGTGTTGACATTTAGTTCCATATAATTAAGTTAAAGACGCTGTTGTGTTGGTAGTTTGTTGTTAATTATAAATTATTTTTATAAACAAATTCTAACTAATTATGTCAATGCGAGTGTGTTCTTCTTCTTCTCTTCTTCTTGGCCACTAGTGGTTGGCCATAGTACGTAGGTACATTTGGTGCTGGTCCCTGCTAGAGTCACTCCAGCCAGCCGAGCTCGCTCTAGAAGCTTAGCAGGCCGCCCAGGTCGCCGAACGCTTCTTGGAGTGTTGCTGGGGATCCTATGTGTGCTGCGCGTTGTTCAGATACACCTCTGTATCTAAGCATAACATGTATCGGGGTTTCTTCTTCCTCCATGCATGCTCTGCAAAGGGGACTGTCAGTTATATCTAGAACCAAAAGGAATTTAGAGAACAGTGCCCTGTCATTAGTTCCGTTACTGTTTGCTACGTTTAAGTTTAAGTACTTTTATCGTTAGACGTGCATTGAGGCTTGGTAAAGCCTCTTTAGTATGTTTGCAGTCATTTGTGTTATTTTAAATTATTTGGAACCCTCGTAACTTTAATTTTAAGTTTTCGACTTTAATTACCACCATTAAATAATGACCTAACTTGACATTTTAATAGTGCTTATAAACTTAGCCTAATTTAAATAAATGAAATTTGAATTTAACGTCAAAGCTGTATAACGTTTTAAAAATTTACGTACATGTAGCTAGGGTTACTTACATAAAATAAAAGAAAAATGCTACACCCCAGTTGTAGAAAAAACTATCTACGTCAGATAATAAGATTAGGCTATCATAAAATATCTGCACTAACGCTAAAACTAAAAAATGTACTCAAAATATAGGTAAATCTTTTAAAATCATGATTTTAACTTTTTAGTAATTTATACTTATCAATAATAAAAAAAAATAATTATCATCAAAGTTTTCAAATTAAAATTTGTACAACAGAAAAAAATTTAGAAATATATGTCTTAGTCAATCTCAAGATGGCAGCTTTTTCAAAGTGTTTTTCTTTCATCGCCTTCAAAGCCTCACCGTCAAGAGATTCGTCGAGCTGCCGAGGTGGCTTTAGACTACAACAATAGGGAATGAGAACGGTTGTGCTATATTTAGTCCAAAATGCAGCGTCTCTACAACTGTTTTTCAAACAAACATTAATCATTATGAAGCCTTACTTATAGCAAACTAGGTGACGCCGCGCGGTTTCACCTACGTGGTTCCCTTTTCTTTAAGAATACGTGGATAATAAATAGCCTATAGCCTTCCTCGATAAATGAACTATCTAACACTGAAAGAATTTTTCAAATCGGACCAGTAGTTCCTGAGATTAGCGCTTTCAAACAAACAAACAAACAAACTCTTCATCTTTATAATATTAGTATAGATTTGAGTATTCTATCACGTCGCTATCATCTCCTTTACAAAATATATCAATCTCGCATCATTTTACTCATAACATATTTTTATTTGATTTAGTTTGTGATTTGAGTATTCTATCACATACTCGTTTATTGAATTCATTTATCTCATATTATTCTAAGTAATTACGTGTAATATGACATAATATACTGAAGTCTTCGAACAGTGCGTGCTGCTAGTTCTATAGAACCTATGGTTCTGAGAGTTGGTCGCTAGCTATGGGTCTCATGAGAAGACTTTTTTACAAGTTAAGTTATTGAGATACTAAATATTATAAAATGAAACATTTTTTTTACAAGTTAGCCCTTGACTATAAGCTCACCTGATGGTAAGTGATGTGATGATGCAGACTAAGATGGAAGCGGGCTAACTTGTTAGGAGGAGGATGAAATTCGGTTTCTACATGGCATCGTGCCGGAACGCTAAATCACTTGGCGGTACGTCTTTGTCGGTAGGGTGGTAACTAGCCACGGCCGAAGCCTCCCACCAGCCAAAACTTACTTAGACGGCTGTGTGACTCTAAGTCACACAGCGGTCTAAGTAAGTTTTAAGGCGTTGAAACGAGCTATGTTAGGAGTATCTCTGCGTGATCGAATCAGAAATGAGGAGGTTCGCAGAAGAAGCTAAAGTGGCAATGGGCGGGGCACATAGTTAGAAGAGCAGATGGACGTTCGGGTTCTAATTCCAAATACTGAATACTGAGTTCACCCCTCACCAGGTGGACTGACGAGATGAAGCGAGTCGCAGGGATTCGCTAAATGCAGGCGGTTCAGTAGAAGCTAGCCCGTTTCCATCTTAGATTGCATCATCACTTACCATCAGGTAAGATTGTAGTCAAGCGCTAACTTGTAAAAAAAAAAAAAAAATGTTTTATTTTATAATATTTAATATCTCAATAGCATCACGGTAAAGGGGCTGCATTCAGCACCAAAAAGTCATGGGTTCGATCGAAGAAATAAGGTGAAAGTACTTCCCCTGAGTTTTATCGAAAGGATCTTCACTAACTAACTAACTAAGATTAAAGGTTTAACTTTTTGGTGTAGTTATTAAACTAAACTTAAAAGTTTACATTCAAAAATAATGGTAAATTTCAAAAGTAGACAAAACTTTTCGTGTAAAGATACATTGTCGCTTTGTCAGCATTCTCTCTGATTTGGCTGTCGCACTTCCGTGGGTCTCGATAAATAACAACGTACAACCCTAGCCTGGTAGCCACTAAACTTTAATATGAAGGAGATTGTCACCATTCTCTTAACCTAATGAAGTAGCCTTGAAGCAACACTGTAAGAGGCTCTTCACACGGTTACGGTGTAAATAATTTTAACACTTACAAATTTTTAACCGTATTTCAGTTTAAAATATATAATATCTCCAAGAAATGTAATTTATTTTAACTTTGTTAAATAGAGTTTACAAATCACTTTATAATATTTGTCTATGACAGATAAATTCATCTCAAGACCAATTATTTATGGATGAAATATTCCAAATTAATAATTATCTAAATTCAATTATTTGAAGTAATCTTAGTCTACAAGCAACTTTGAAAAGTTAGGTTCGTCTATTTATAGTGTAATTGGCCAAACAAGAGCTGACATGTTGCTCTAACAGTTGTTTTTTTTTTAAATCAAACTTTATCATAGATAACTAAGATTTTACCTATAACTCATTTCTAATTTCTTTTAATTTTATTAAAAGACAAAGTACCAATGTCTTTTTCTTTTATTAAAAGCCAAGAGTGTGTCGAAAGTGCAAATACAGGTGCACTCTCATTTCATACGAGTCTCATTACGACTACCTACACTCTACAGTCTGATGGAGCGAAACATCTATAGCTATTTGGAGGGTTAATATTTTAGTAGCAAGTAGTAGCAGATATATTATATGTTTTTTCCAAAGAACATTCCTAGATGCAAAAATGCATTGCCTACCCAGAGGATTATATCTTTATTGAAGGTAATTTCCATTTTGTACAATGTAAATACGTATAATATCTGCCCTAAATCCCTTTAGGGAGAAGCCACACGGTGCAATACGGTAGCGGTGCGGCGCCATACCATGTGCCAAGTTTTATTTGAAATCATTCAGTAGTTTCAGCGTGATGCCCGAAAAACAAAAAAATGCGGACAGACAGACAGACAAAATCGAAAAAAAATAGATAATCGAGAAACAAAAATTTCAAAATTTCTTTAATGTACAAAATGTATAGAATTCGTATTATAAGTATAGATTCTAGATGGCGCTAGTAGTACTCTATGCCACGGTAGCATTTATTGTTACAAATCTTATAAGTAAAACCTCAAATTGCGAATTAATGTATAGAATTCGACCAGTTCTATTATAAGTATAGATATGCCATACGGTGCTATGTGATCGCGGCGCCGAAGCGGTTCCGCTGCGGCATCCCGCATACAAATATCAGTTATATGCCATACGGTGCGCTCCAGCGCCGAAGCGGTTCCGCTGCGGCGTCCCGCATACGAATATCAGTAATATGCAACACTGTGCGTTGCGGCGCCGCGCCTTAGGCACACTTTCTGTACGCACACCAAGTGCGTACAGCGACGCGGTAAAACGTCTCTGAGACGCACCGCACCGTGTGCCTTCACCCTTACATTAATTCGACTTCGCCACTAGTATAGGTGCTTTTGTTAAAAAAAGCCAAAAGAAAAACTCAATATTTTTTTTTATTGGCCTTCATCCGGATCTCGAATTCTATTCTTCTTCCCATCTTCCGCTTCCAAGATATATGTCTTCCGCGATCCTTTGGCGCCCTATCTAGGGTGTAGTTATCTACGCTGGGTTTTTATGGGTATTCTGATTGCCCCTCAACCAGCGATACATTATTCGTCCGAAGGGTACACCTATCCATACCGCGAAAAATTTGTACTATATTCGCATGATAAAAAGTAAATGGAAACGTAATATTTTAGAAAGATCTTATTACAATGTAAAGTATTATACATATAAACAATTAAAGCGTTTGGCTTAAACTATAACTGGAGTCCTGAAATGGATTTTTAGAATCATAATTCATCATTATCATTAGCATAATTATAATATTGATCGACATGGAGTAAAAACATTATCACCTTATGTTAACCCATACTGGTGGGCTGTAGAAGCCTGGTGGGCCTAAACCATAACCCCTAAAGAGAGGCCAGGCCCTGTTGTCATCATACGTCATCATTATTAACCCATATTCGGCTCACTGCTGAGCTCGAGTCTAATCTCAGAATGAGAGGGGCTAGGCCAATATTCCACCACGCTGGCCCAATGCGAATTGGCAGACTTTACACACGCAGAGAATTTTCTTAATTCTCTGGTGTGCAGGTTTCCTCACGATGTTTTCCTTCACCGTTTGAGACACGTTATATTTAATTTCTTAAAATGCATACAACTGATAAGTTGGAGGTGCATGCCCCGGGCAGAATCCAAACCCATATCCCCTCTCTTAAAAAAAGAACCAGGCCTTGTAGTGAATCGTTAAAAAATAGGGTGGTAATTATGATTTCCATTGATGGTTTAAAGTTGCTAGAGTAGGTGTGAGTGAGCCATAACTCTACGTTTCGATACATAATTTAGGTATCTTGCAACGTTGTCACGGCCAGAACCGCGCTCATTTGTCAACGGCGCGCCAGCCTGCCTATTCTCTTATCTCCCAGCACATACATAACACCAGTGAGGTGTTATAACCTCTAGAATTTTATATAGTCATACAAGTATTTAATCCATTTATTTACCAACCTACAACCTACATTTTCTTAGATTTTTCTTTTGTGAAAAATGTAAGAAAATGTAATTTTCTCTAGAGTTATGAAATATGTAAGAAAAATAGTATTATGCAGGATATAATATAATAATCCAAATATTTAATTATATGTGGGGCTAAGGAAGTCTTTTATTTTTCAAGCCATTTATTAAAAAGTCTTGAAAAATAATAGTTGCTAGGTAAATTTTAAAGAGGTTCGTTTGGAACACTCATAACTTTTACAAAAGTTTGTGAATTTATTTATTTATTTACACCATTTGCGTACCACCCTACGTATTTCTTTAAAAATAGTAGTTGCATGCAGCACTTTGAACGGTCGGATATAGTACTGTCTAATTGCGGTCTCTAGATTTATCATCACCTCACTGGTTAATTCACGAGAGGTATTTCATGGCCGTTTTAAATATTTATGACATATAGGCAAAAACGTTTTTTAAGTTGAATATTTATTAAATATACGATTTTTTACACCCATTGTTAAGTACATAACATTACGAAACGAGGTCAAACTGGGAGGCTAAAGCTACTTAATAGATTTTTGTTTTCATTTCGGTTTTCATTTCGGCATCCACGGTCGTGAGTTCGATTCCTACAACTGAAAAATATTTGTGTGTTGAACATGGGTGTTTTCTAGTGTCTAGGTGTATTTATACATTATATAAGTATTTATATATAGTATATAATTAAATATGATAAAATCCGCTACCTTAGTACCAATAAAACAGACTATACGCTTATTTTGGAGATAAGTAGTGTGATAAGATAAGATGTTTTGTCTCTCAAAAAGTTCAAAGTGTTTATTAAACGCAAGCTTTTAGCAAAGTCTTATAGTGTTAGTGAGTATATGAATGATAAAAAAGCTTGGTGTTAAACTGATTTATACGACTGTGTGCTTAGTTTTAAATAAGTTTGTAAAATGGAGGTAAACGAAAAAAATAAACATTGGCTAAGTTTGTTGTGGGCTCTTCTCGGACCAAGGCGTTTGGAACCCTCGTAACTTTAATTTTAAGTTTTCATCTATTATTACCACCATTAGATAAAATTGAATTTTGACATATACCTGACCTTTTAAAAGTGCTTGTAAACTACGCTTAATTGAAATAAAAGAATTTTGAATTTTGTGTGTATTGTGTAAGTATATTTACTTATATAATAATCCGAAGATTAATTATAATATTTGCTTATAATTACAGCTATTTACAAAGGGCAGGATACTGGAAATGTTGATGTATTATGTGCATTTTCATTACAGTAGCATGTAAATTGGAGATAAATGAGCGATCGTGTTTATTGAATCAGCGGCTTCTATTGTGAACTACCGCAAACTGCATACCGTGCATAATACCAATAATAATAAATTGTTAGATTGGAATTTAATGCAATTTACTATGATGCGACTTACTTTCTGTTTTAATAGTAGGCACCTAATAAACTTAAGGTACTTTTACACATGCTATAAAATAGCATGCTAAAAACGCGCTATTAACTTTGCTCCATACGAGCATGCTTATCATCAGTTTACATTTGCTAGCAATGCTATTTTTAAGTATGCTCCTGAATAAGCATTATCAAAGGAAAGATTTCAATTACACATGCTAATTTGTATCTATCGCTCTCTGTTTTTAGTATCGTGTTAGACAGGGAGAGATGAAGGTGAAGAGAATACAGAATAGCAATGCTGATCGAGTAGCATACTCAATAAGCATACCTGTTCAGAAGCTCTAAAAGCACGCTCCCTTCCACCTGCGCAGCAAGTAGCATGCTCATAAATTGCACGACTGTTGATTCTTGAGCAAGTTCAAAATAAGCATGCTTATTATTTAGCAATGTTGCGATACACATGTTAATAAGTAGCAACTGCTCAATACCAGCATGAGCATGTGTAACAGTAGCCTTAGACAAACAATTTCGTACGTAATTCTACTAATATTATAAACGCGAAAGTTTGGCTGAAATTTAAAACGCAAATAGATAATATCCTGGATTAACATATAGGCTAGTTTTCATTCCGGAAAATTCTATGGTTCCCGCGGGATTTGTGAAAAATTGATATCGTACGTATCGTATCGATATTACAGGGACTTTTTTTAAAACTAGTAAGACCTAAATAATGTTTAGTTAATGAAAAAAACATTTTTCTTTATCATAGAAAATCTTCACAGCATTGAACAGTATAGCATATAAAAAAACATTAGTACACAATACTTGAATAAAATTTTATTCAACGAAATCAAGCCCTTGAATACACAGATCATTACGATTAAAGTTGAACTCCAGATAGAGTTAAATTGCATTGCGGGAAATAATTAATTGAACGGAATTGTTCAAGAAACAGTTTCTTCCACTTGCGCGATAATTAATTCGATTATTTCAAGACTGAATAAAACTGTTGTTGGTAAACCGTTTTACTTGAAATGAAAATTGGAATGGCTTTTAATGAGTCTTTGTAAGTCAATATAAAGATTGTATTCATTTTGATTTATAATTAAACTAGCAGACGGCAGTGACTTCGAACGCGTAGTTACCCTGAACCATTCTGTTTATATTATTGGGTACACTGTTTATTCAATCACTATAGTTTATAGTTTCTAAAACCGTAAACTAAAAAATCGGTTGTCTGTAAAGTCAGTTTACTGACGATAGTTGAACGTGACAACGCCATAAGAAAATATTGATGGAATGGTTACATTTTTCAAAAGAAAATTTCGTTTTTCTAAAATACTCTTTAATAATCTTTATAGACCAGAATATACTTTATTTCTTGTAAAAAAAAGTTAGCAACCCTAGAGCGAGGGAACGACGCATGACGTCGTCTTTTTTTGAGCGTGCAGCTCATCGAATTATAAGACGTTGTCACGTCAAAAGCGAAAAATAACAACGTATGTGCTAACTTCTGATAACTTTGAAGGCGGTGCCAACACAGTGATCCATTAACTCAAACCAAACTCAAACGTTTATATTATAAAGTTTTAGAATTTTCAGACGGTTCTTTCGGGTGGTTCTTCCAGAAAAGGCTTTAATTAATACGTCACTGGCTTGGCACCGCCTTCAAAGTCAGTGTATTAAAATTATGTTACTTAGTATTTTCGGGGAAATATTACTGTTTGTACTGTACTGGTTTGTACAAACCAAATGCACATGACATTCGGTTTGACAAGGTTCGATATTCAGCGCGGATAATATTGTAAACATTTCCCGCTGCAACTGAAGCCGGAATACGGACTGTTGGCAACATTTTGCTATAACATAATTTGTTAGTTGACAAACTAATTTAGAATGCAAAACGGCCATGACCATAGTGTCTAGTGTCTATGCCAAACGCAGTCAATTGTCACAATGTAATAGTCTACACATTGCTTATTTTACTAGCCGATTTAATAAAAGGAAATTCTTTATTTAACGCGTATGAATGTATGTTTGAATGTTTGCGATTTTATTATTGTAGCGTTATTCTTTACCTTACGATGTTTTTGTAACTAGATAGAGTGAATCTCGAATTCGTCTCTCTGTCTAACATAATAGGTACTATAGATATATAGAGATAGACAAAACTCATTCGGCTATATTATAGAAATGAAAGAAAGAATAAAGGTACAGATGCGATTTTGACGAGGTTTTGGTTAAATGCATCGATCGTAGATCGTTAGATGGGCCTCAACGCGTCGCGGAATTGTCATTGGTTTCGCACATTGAGTACGTCATCACTCGTAACACAATTCTCTTGATTCATGTTGTGGCTTGTGTTTTTACACTTCCAAAATGAACACGAAGGCATAATTAAAGCATTAAAATAAAAAAAACAGTAAATATTTTTTTTAATCCACATCCACTCACAGCATGCGCTTGTTACGTACTAAGATAAGATGTGCGTGCACGTCTTTGGGTAATGACATAAAATTGTGCGTTCTTTAGTATGGAGGGGCCCATCTAACGATTTATATCGATGGTTAAGTGCATATTGTTCACGAAAAAAATAATTATATTCCAAAGCACAGGTCAAATGATATTCACCACAGTGATCTATTAGCAACAACCACAGTGGGTCGGAATTGGTGCTGCCGTTATTTCGTCAAATATTGCTGTAGTACCTAATAGCTAATTAATATCCTTAATGTTTGATTAAATTAATATTTCTCGAGTTATTTACTGATAACAAACATAAAATAACAGTCTAAACAAAGGTTAATAGATCCATGAGGCCTATATTTGTTATAATCCTAAGATGAATTGGATCCAATGGGGTTGTAGGAGATAGCCTGTGATATAATGACAGCCATTAATATTTTCTCGAGATAGGGGTGACCCTTTAAATCAAGAGCGTGATTAACTGTTCGACTTAGATCTTTGATTATACAAGTTTATTTCAATTAAATGCTATTAATATTGCAAACGAAATCATTAAGAATGTGTATTTATTTATGGCCCTTGAACTAAATGAAATTACCCAGCTCTTGCCTTGGATTTAATCTCAAAAGTGAAGAATACGAGCAGGATTGGTAATCATATGCGTGTTTTTTTTTGCCAGTTTGCTTATAAAACAAGTAATTATTTTTAATGTTATGTTTTAATAAAGTGGGACATTAACAGCATTAAAACATCCAATTTTGAAGGACCTAAAATAGGGCCAATTCTCTTCTTCTTGATCGTACAGGGGGATATGGAAGTTAGAACCACCATAACTCCAATGCGGCTTGGCGGGCTAACTGTGATAGTATCAGGCCTAAGATAACTAAAATATAGAGTTTTTTTCTCCGGTACGAAGGTATAGGAAAATTTCCAAGAAGTTTTATTATAATTGAAAAGTACTTATCATTGGAAATGTCTGTAAATTACGCACATTGGAGTTATAATGAAAGGCATGAAAAATTCGTTTTAAATAATGTTATATTGAACTTTCTTTTAATTATTATTTTAATACATTTTAATTGGAGATAAGAAGATTCTTTATTTTAATTGCACTTTTAAGTAGTTACTGAAGCGTTATCTTATTTGATTATTGATTTTTTGTTAAATTTCTTAATAATAATAAATAAAATTTAGACATCATTAAAAGACAAAGTTTATGAATGCAAAATTGTGAAATAATATGTCTAGTTAAGTACCTCTGGCATACGATTTGCATATTCATGGTCATTTCATTTTCTCTGTGCTATCTTTTGCAAAATTGTAGGTACCTAAGAATAGATAGAATAATTTTCTATGTTCCGCACAAGTTAGTTAATAATATTTTCGTACATTTAAATGTTACGCAACCGTTAGCTCTGAAGTAAAACATCTGCAATGCGTCCAAATTTAAAGTTTTATTTATGCGAACGCTGTTTAGACACAGAATGACTTCCATATTCATAAAAAGTTATAGAGCACTGACCAACGTGTTTAACATGGTATGAAATTTTATACCTTGCGGTTTTTGTTATACCTATTTGTTTTCACTGTCCATTTTTTTGTCCATATCATATACGTAGCATTACACGCGTTCAAATTCAAATTCAAAATTCATTTATTTCAATTTACTTTTGATACGTTAGTTGACTATTTGTATAGATTCTACCACCGGATCGGAAGGCAGGTTCTGCTGAGAAGAAACCGGCAAGAAACTCAACAGTTGCAGTTCTGTAAGCTTAAGCGTGCCACGATCTCGTGAAGACAGAAAGACATATTGTTTTTTTTTTTTTTATTTTTTTAAATTCTATTACAAGTTATCTCTTTACTACGATCTCACCTAATGTTAAGTGACGATGAAGTCTTAAGATGGAAAAGGTACAAGTTTATCCTACTCATACCTATGACGGCTTCTACGCGGCATCGTACCGGAACGCTAAAACGCTTGGCTGTACGTCTTTGCTCGTAGGGTGGTAACTATAGCATGGCAACTTCGTTCGTAACACTCCTTTTAACACTCCCCGGATATCATTGGAGTGTCATCAACAAACTTGCCAGACTATAGCCATAGTCAAAGCCTTCTAGACCAACAATATGCTACTCGCCTGCTGTACAAAACTAAGAAGATGTTTTGCATATAGGCAGTTTAGGTGCCTAGAAACTCTAATCACATTTTTATTTGTGAAAATAATCTCGTAATTGTAATATTTTTATAAAACAAAATTGTATTTTTATCACGTCATCTCAAACGCCAATCATAAACTGTGACGTCATTCGATACAAGGAATGGGTCTGTGATTGGCGCTTGCGGTGACATGATATATCACATCACTGTAAACGCCAATCACGCTGCTATCTCTATGAATGACGTCACTTGCTAATGTGTTGTATTTCGGTCGCAAAAATTTTACGTAGATATTTTTTTTATTTATAATAAATTTTTTACTGGTTTATTGATGGGACAAAATAAAATATAGCTTATAATACTTCCATAATTCAGTTTAAACACTGTTTACAAAAGAGGCAAATAGTCTATTGTCAGCCAATAGCGGAGAATTTTGTTGAAATGAGACGGAAAAGAGAGCTCGTATATTTTCGATTCGATCGCTATCGTTGACGCATCTTAAGCCTTTATTTTATGGTAACAAGTACATAGTGAGATAATTAGTAATGTTAAACAATTAATTACTAGTGTTATACTCGTAGGTAGAAGTAGGTAGAGGTAGAGGTTAAGTTTGTGTTGTTGTAAGGCGTAATCTAAGATTCTACTTTATTTTACCACTAGAAAGCCATTTTGTTTTTTGTCTTATAAGCTATTTTATCTTACTATTTTCACGAGCACGGGAACTACGCAAGTGATACCACGGGACTTTGGCTAGTATTTTATATAAAAAGCCTATTTGGAATAAGTACAAATCAGCAAAAAAGCCACCCTTAAGTAACTCGGCTTATTATCAACTGAAAGCTACTTTTATATCCTACTTTTTATTCTGCTGACATTTTCTTCACGAAAATGATGGTCGAAGAAAATTTATTGCGAACATTTTTCCGATCATATTGTTCATCCGGGCCCATTGACCACCGGTTTCTAGACATTTTTTGATTCAGTACGAAACGTATACTCGTATTATAACGTTTTTTTTGAGCTACTGTTCCGGTCCGGGGCATGCACCTCCAACTTTTCAGTGTGTGCATTTTAAGAAATTAATTATCACTTGTCTCTAACAGAGAAGGAATTGTGAGGAAACCGGCATACCAGAGAATTTTCTCAATTCTCTAATATGGGTTGATAACTTTGTCTTTCCTATATATTTCTTTTCATCGAGATCAGTTCAGTAATTCTAGAATTAGAAATGGTGTACCTAATTTACCCGATTTTGTTAATATGTGAACGTTCTATGCAAAGCAAGAAAGCCGCTGTTCAACAATCGTTAATTTACGGCTTACTAAGATGAAAAGGCACACCACTTCAATGTGTACATTTCATAAGTGTGTAAGTGGGTATTAATGAAGGAAACATTAATAATATTATTGAAGCAAAGCTGTGTGTCACCGATAAATCATCGCGAACCATAATTGCCGTATTATTGGAATGCGTTAATTTCGATTCAATTACCGATGCCATAAAGCTGTTGGCACACATGGGCCTGTTTATATTTTTAAAGCGGTAAAAAGATCATTGTTTATGATTACCTACATAAAAATAAGTACTTTATTATCATAAACTATCACCATAAAAGAATTAGAACTTTGATAGTTTTACGTAAATGGGGTCGGACTTATGCCGAAAAGATCGAGAGTTACATTCCCACTTGGAGTATTTTTAAATTGGACAAGAACATGTTTAAATTGGTCATGTTTAAAAAATGTAATTTTTAAATTGGTCATGTTTAAAAACTGTACTTATACTACTTTGATGAATAATGTTTAACTTTATGATGTCATATTATATAGTTAAACATTATTTAACAACGTCAACATTAAAATTAACCGGCTTTCTAGTAATTTCAGAAAACAACGAAATTAAAATTAACAAAATGTATATCCATACTACAATACAATACGCTTGTGGTTCTGGGGGAGATTAAATTTCATTATTTGATACTCATTAATATAAATTACGAAGGGACTGTTAATTAAGCTTTCCATGGCTATTTAATTCTTTAAAAATGTTACGTGATATAATATTTTTTTAAATACCAGTACCCTCTGAACCTGCTGTGAATTTTGAAATTCTTTTCATGAGCAACAATTCCGACGAGATTTAGGTAATAAAATATTTCTGTGTGTCCGCTTGGAGAAAAATTCATTTTAAACTTTGGACATTTTTAGTGTCACGTACAAACTAAAATATTAAAATGTACAAATAAAAATGCGTTTTTAATTTTTTCTTGGCAACTCATAAATCCGAAAGTATTTTATTCTTTAGGTCGCGGGCTTACCGGACGACTTTAAAAGTTTTGTAAATTGACTATTTAAGTTTCACGATAAATTGTTTTATAGGTAATATTGAAGTCACTGATTGTAATTATATAATGATTTATTTATTTTGCTAATTGCACGTTGTAGAGTCAACATCTACTGAGGACGCTCCGGTTTCGGGGTGAAACGTACGTAGAGAGTATTTTGTCGGACTTGGGTGACGTTGTCGCCTCAGAATACAGTAAAACACCAGAAGGGGTGATCGCGCAAAGAAGTGAAGCCATTTATACTACACTTCTTAGGTATAACTGCACTACCAAGCGATTAGTCACTCAGTGTATGTGACGTGCTATACAAGGGACAAATTTAATTTAATTATGCCGTCTTGTGCTATTCTTTCGTGTAAAAAAGCCGTTGATAAAAAAAAGAAACTGGATGGGATCACATTTCATATGCAAGGAGCACAGCACATATTCTTAAAATATAATAATAAATAATAAAAAATATAATACAATATTAATTAGTTGTCATCTTGTTGTCATAGAAACGGATGCGTCGATTTTGTAAGTGCTGCCAATGTATTGGGTTTTGATTTTCCCTGCTTTTAATTTCTATTCAAGGATTTATGTCAGCGAGTGAGTTATTGGATCGGTTAGCAAAATCTACGTTTATCATTTTGATAATATTCGAATCAGGTTTTCATATTTGTTGTGTATCTGCCATCCTTGACACGTAAAGCTTAGAACCTGCTCTGAGGCTACGGGTTCTCCGTTATCAGAAGTATTTAGTATCCCCCGCCGACATCAGAAGTGGAATATAGTCGATGCCCCGACATATATATATAGGTTCCAGCAAGAAAGTTAAACCAAACCAAAAAATTAAAAAAAAAAATTGGTTGCCTGTAAAGTCGGTATACGGGCGAAAGTTTTACGTGACAACGACTTTGAGTGGTAAAATAATTTTAATGTGAATATTCATTCGTATAGTAGGAAGAAGGATAAAATAATAGTAACAATTTAAAACATTTATTTATACAAAGAATTATATTTAAAACATTAATTTATACAAAGAATCTCGCACTGAATTTCATATTAACAAAATTTTATTCACTCGCTCTCATTGTGAGCGCATAACGTGAGCGGAGCGTAACGCAGTTTCTTGAAGTGTCACCCGGCAAACCAATTTATAAGACGTTGTCACGTCAAAAAATACGGTAATCTGCGCAGGTAAAGAAAATGTAAAGAATCTCAAAGCTTTGAAATTTTACAAATAACAGTAGCGTGCTATATTATAACAAGTTCGTTGTTCTTGTTTAATTGTGTGGCTGTAATCTCGTAAGTTTCAAGTATTTTGATACTTTTCCTTTTTTCGTCATGTGGAACAGTAATATTATCAACTATTACTGACCTATCGACTAGCACTATATCGAGTCTATTGGCGACAATATACCTGTCAGTGATAATTGTTCGGTCCCAGTAGAGCAATGCATTGCTATTTTATTTAGTATAATAATTATTATTTTAAATCGGTCCAGTAATTAACAATCAAAAAAATAAATTTAATAAATTTGGGCAGTAACATTAAGCGGTTGTCATTCAATTTTGCAAAAAAGGTATAATAAATAATAATTATATTAATTTTCCAAGCAAGAGTTCATTTTCTTGCTGAATCTTAGCAATCACTAAAAAACCGGTCCCACTGTTTTTTTTTTTTATTCTTTACAAGTTAGCCCTTGACTACAATCTCACCTGATGGTAAGTGATGATGTAATCTAAGATGGAAGCGGGCTAACTTGTTAGGAGGAGGATGAAAATCCACGCTCCTATCGGTTTCTACACGACATCGTACCGGAACGACATCGTAAATCGCTTGGCGGTACGTCTTTGTCGGTAGGGTGGTAACTAGCCACGGCCGAAGCCTCCCACCAGCTAGACCTGGACCAATTATGTAAAACTCAATCGGCCCAGCCGGGGATCGAAACCAGGACCTCCCTCATTAAATCCACCGCACATACCACTGCGCTACGGAGGCCGTCAATTTACCATGTAAGTTAACATTTAATGTGATGAACTATACAGTTATACACTTATCGTTTTCCTTCTAACATTATAAACTTTTACCACAAAATAGGGAAAAATCGTCATGTACTAGTAACATTACGCGGGTGGGAAGTGCGAAGAGTGCGGGATGTTGCTACAATTTTTGGACACACTGCGCGCTATATAATGACATCTAAACGTGGCTTCTGGTGTTTTTCTGTATTCTGAGGTTGTCGCATGGGTTCGTCGGCTTTTCGCTGATGAAGTAGTAAAGTAACGCCTGCTTCTATTCAATCACTAATTGTAGTCTATTTAGCTTTATTTTCTGTAATAGGAACACGTGATCTTGATTTCTTTATGTTTCTTTTTTATGAAAACAGATTACGTTACGGCTCCGTTAAGAATCCACTCTATATTTTTATTATATTATATTTTGTAATTATTTAATTACTGTTCCTAGCTTCGAAAATGCGTAAATAAATTTTGCATCAATAGAAAAACAGTATTTCTCACACAAACAATCAATAGTATGATGTGTGACGGATGTCGTGATTTAAGCGACAAACAGTTGCTACAACTCGGTTAATGTAGACAGAAAATGCTTTGATAGGATACAGTTTCAGAAATAATTATTTCCGTATGTGAGATCGTGGTTTTATTGTTTCTATGTGTACAGGAAAGTATTTTTAGTAACCTTTTCGACTCTCCGCCACCTCAACGTAACATTTAGGTCTGTGATAAAGGAAATTCCTCGAGATTGGATAGGGGTTAATTAAGCAATCTCACTTGCGGTCATTGACCGCAGTTCAGATGAATGTGTTCATTTTGTTCAGTTTGTTCATCACTATCTAAATAAAGGTAGTTTCAGTAGAATTATTTAGTTAGCATAGTTAGGTAGGCCCAATTATATTTCCGAGAACCAGTCTGTTGATTTAGACCCTTATGAATCACATGGTTCAAAATGTACTTATGTTTTAATTATGTTTTTATAGATATCAGATGACTAAAATATAATATAATATTATAATAATATATTATTTTGATATTTTTTTTTGTTTATTAAGTTAAATTGAAACATATTTTAAAATTAATTTCAACATTAATTAATTTTATACAAATAATACTATGTCTCTCTGTATGTATGGCAACGGATCATGAGGTCCTAGGTTCGAGTCTCAGATGGGGCTATGAAATTTTTTTTTATTCTTTTAGAGTTCGTAAGTCTTAGATGCTGCATGCTCGTATTACGTAGAGCATGGTCCTGATTAAATTATTGGTATATTCATTAATATCATCAGTCCAAATTGGAGCAGCGTGGTGAGTCTAAGCTCCAAATCCCCACTTTTATTAGGAGAGAGGCTTGACTCTGCAGTGGACAAATTGTCGTCATCAACCCATATTCGACTCACTCCTGAGCTCGAGTCTCCTCTCAGAATGAGAGGGGTAAGGCCAATTAGTCCACCATGCTGGCCCAATGCGGATTGGCAGACTTCATACACGCAGATAATAAAGATAATTCCCTGGTATGCAGGAAAAGTTGGAGGCGCCTTGGAGTTGGAGGATTCCGGAGGGTGTGAGTTCGAATCCGGTCCGGGGCATGGACCGGATTCGAACTCACACCCTCCGGAATCGGAAGCGGAGGTCAAATCCACTGGTGGACAAATAAAGGGACTTAAAGAGAGAAATAAAGAGAAAAGAGAGATGTTGTAGGAAAAATGGCATTCCTTCCCCTATAGCAAGATATTTCTTTTTGACAATAAACCGGTATGCAAACGGTCTGGTTACTGCGAATATATTATTTTATTGATTTAACATAAACTTATTTTAATGTGAGTTTTATAAGCATTCAAACAAGTCGTCGAACTTCAGTTATTGGTCTATAAACAGTTATCGAAGTCATTGCAAACTGTTTAACGACAGAAGGCGATAAGTCACGATCCCGGTTCATAAAAGGTGTTTTATGTTTGCTTCTGGAAAACAAATTGCATTCAAACAATAAGTTATTGAGGACATAATATATGATAACCATTGTCTGGTATTTAATTTCTTAAAATGCACACAACTGAAAAGTTGGAGGTGTATGTCTCGGACCGGATTCGAACCCACACTTTCCGAAATTGGAGGCAGAGGTCATATCCACTGGGCTATCACGGCTTTTACTGAGTTGTGGTATAACGATTTCAAGACTTTAGCAATAAATCTCGCAAATCTTGTGATTTGAAGCCGCAAACTACAAAAATACAGTAATATATAATATATACGTAATTAACAGAATAAATTTAAACTACTACCTATACATAATTAACATAATAAATTTAAAATAAATAAAATATTTACAAGAAATCCATAAATCTAATTGTTCAGCCATAGGCAAGGTACCCAATACGCTGACGCTTTTATCCTCTGGATGGCAAATCCTTTGGGCCAAATAAGCGCCAGTACCTGACAGAAAATTTCTTAGTTATAATTTATTTTCATTTAATATAATTTTCATTTAATAAAGTATAATACCTATACGCAAATATTTTTAGTAAAGGTATTCTTTCCAGCAGGTTAATTCACTATCTTTGACGTATGCTAGTTGACGTATACGAATTGAGATTGTATGTAACGAATGTCATCCGGCGCATACTGGTGGATATCACACAGTAGTTAGATGACATTTCTCAATTGATTTGATTTTTATTTTAATACTAGCGGTCGCCCGCGACTTCGTCTGCGTGGAATTTAGTTTTTAAACAAATCCCTCGAGAACCATAAATTTTTCCGGGATAAAAAGTAGCCTATATGTTAATCCATGCTATAATATATCTTAGTACCAAATTTCAGCTGATTCGGTTAAGTAGTCAAGGCGTGAAAGAGTAGCAAACATTCATATTATTAAAATCATCAGTTTTCGCAAAACCATGTAAACCATAAAAAGTAGCTTATGTGTTAATCCAGAGTAAAATTCATTTCCAATCCATTGCCAAATCGCTTCAGTAGTAGCGGCATTAAAGAGTAACAAACATCCAAACATACATCCAAGCATCCATACAAACTTTCGCGTTTATAATATTAGTAGGATTTTAATAGGTTGACAATAAAGACCAAAATGGTGAATAGGCCAGTAGTAAGTAAATGTATTTTTTGGAAGTCACGTTTGTGATGTGATGACACCGTTCGCTTCAAGTGAACTACATCTGACTAGAATATCAATAACTTATTTGCGACACACTGAGGGGCGGATTTTGAGGGGCGGAAACATCTGTTACAGCATTTTCTCGCGAATAAATTACAATATTCAGTTACTAGCAAATCTAGTGACTGGCATTGATTTTTGTATACATAATACATGTACGTAACTTCGTCTCAATAGCTTAACGAGGGATTTATCGAATGGTTCTAGATTCGATAATCGATTTATTATTTCCTATGTATAGTCCTAGTGCTACTTTTACTTAACGGTTAGGGGATATTATACGTAGGTAAAGTTCAAAGAACAGCCTAGTGGACATGACTTCTGCCTCCGATTTCGGAGGGTGTGCGCTGTACGTACGAATTGGAAAAATGGAAAATTCCTCCCCAACGCAGGTTCCTAACGAATAGACAGTCTTCAGGATAGGCAGTGCATTTTTACATCTATGAAATGCACGCTACTGGTGCTCACACAGCTCTTAAGTATAGGCGGCATCCGCATCGTATGTATCCGACGGATCGTAGTATTCTTTGTATTAAAAGTCATACATTGCGGTTCAGTGGACGTGCGACCACGGATCCGCATCGTTCGGATAGAACCGAATGGATTTTATTTACAGTAAAATTAAAAATCCGTTTGATATCCGTTTGATATCCGACGATACGTACGATGCGGATATGTGGACGCTCACCATTAACCCCTGTTTGCCGGAGATAACTCTTTGTTTTATTAAGCCATTGAAATAGGCTGTTATAATAAAGCAGATGAAACATGAAAGGAAAATAAATATCTAAAAATATTTCAGTTTTTTATACTTTTCGTACCATTAAACTGTCACAGCCTTCGCGCTACGAAAATCTAAAGATTGAAAGGAAAAAGAAACGACACTTAACGATAAGATCTTTATTCAGACTTAAAACGTCATCCCCTTTTAAGTAAAAATAGGTACCGGTTTTAGCATTTTTATCGAAAGCTCACGTTTGGGTGAGATCTTACCTGATAAATTAAACAGCTAAAATAATATGACAATCGCTAAAAGACATATGCCAACTTACTTTTAGATTAAAAGTTGTTTAAAGTATAAATTAATTTTATTTATATTGCAACCAGTTGGACACACTTTAGTTTAGTTGTTGTAAGTATGAAATTAAAGAATATCGTAGTTTAAGTACCTATTAAATTAACTTATACATTGAAAAAAAGGTTTTTATTTTAGCTTTTTCGCAGCGTCTGATCTCAACAAATAAAACATTAAATTAGTAAGGAAGCAGAGGCTGTAATTATCAAAGCGCACATATATCATACGACGTTTTATAACACATTTACGAGGAAACACACTTTCAACACACTTTCTGAAAATGAATTTGCATCTTTGCCTGTTTTCCCTTAGATTATGATTATGATACATTATGATACGCTTGTCATTTTTGCACAGATAACGAAGTGAGCACAGCAGCGTTTGTTTTTTTTAGAGAAATGCACTAATACAACCAGTATTACTAATAAAGTAAATTAATATTTTTGTGTTTCTAATAAAGATAATTGGTTGACATTTATTGTCAAAATTATTAAAATTAAAGAATTAAATGTTTTTTTACTATCACAAAGTTAATTTAATGAATAAAATGTTGACATATAAACTCTTTGCTAAGATTTAAAAAAGTATCTTTCGTTAATAGACGTATGATAAAGGTTTTATATTACATTACGGCACATGTGCATTTTACTTTACATTACGGCACATGTGCATTTTACTTTACATTACGGCACATGTGCATTTTACTTTACATTACGGCACATGTGCGTAATGAGAGATATATGCGGCGCGATGTGGAAATTCGTGAAATAAGCGATACTTTACGAGCAAATGTGTTATAAATCGGGGTTACAAAATTCGACATTTCATTTCATTGTATTTGTACTTACTCTTTTTAGAAAAACACAAAACATTTTTTATTTTTTTGTTCTACGGCAATAATGCCGTAAGCGATTTCTGAAAAGTCACCTTAGTTGACAAAAAAATACAAAAAAGAGCGAGAAATTTTCCACTAATATACTCGTACATATTATAACAGTCACCTTTAATAAAATGAAAACATAACTCACAAAACTTCTCATTACACTGTGAAAACGTAAGCTGGTAATAAAATATAATGCAGAACACTTTAGCTTGCAGTTAATTGAAGTAAAGATTTTCATTTGGCTTTTACAAATGTTTTCCACGTTGCGTTCCGGTGCAGGCAACGTCGACGCCGCTCAGATTTCCCTCGAGAAAAACAAGTGTTTGTAACACCGAGTCACTTACACCCAGTTTGCTTGGATAAAAAATGAACTCCTTTTAAAACAAAGTAGCTATTCGGTGGAGGCTGATTTCTGTCGTATTTTATATTTTAACTCACAGCAAATGTTGAAAGAACAAGCATATTTTCCAACTTATATTGTCCGATAGTAGATATAAGAATGGTGGTATTATATTCACTGACCGGGATCTGTTACAAAGATCCAAAGATTTTGAACTCAAATTGATAGACAAACACTGCCTAGTTTTAAAATGTGTAGAATATAGCCTGCTTCCATCTTAGATTGCTTCATCACTTACCATCAGTTGAGATTGTAGTCAAGGGGTAACTTGTAGAGATTATAAAAAAAATTACAGGGAGCTGCTGAATGCGATGGTTCTAGACCGTTTGATCAAGCTTAAGCTTTAGCGTTTTTATGGTCTGTGGTTTAATCATAGTAGTTTAATTGAAATATTCACAGATCTATGAAGTATTACTAGTAGTTTTTAAGTCGAATTTAGTAGGTATTATTCATATACCCGCCTTCATATCTATGTACCTACCTATCCATACATTGTATGCTTACTTATCCATACATTTTAATTTGATATCGTTACTCAAATAATGGGTTTCTTCCTGATGAATAGATTATTATTTCACTACTAGCAGATGCCCGCGACTTCGTCCGCGTGAAAATCGATGTACATTTTCGAACCCTTCGCCCCTTCTATTTACATTTTCGATTTTTTATATATGAAAAATGCAAAATCATAACCCCTTTACAATAAAGTGCGCGTTTTTTTTGCTTGGGTAAAATGCCCAGCCATAGCCACGGTCGGTAGTCCCATCATAAGCCCCCAGCCGAAGTTTTTTGTGCTTGGGTAAAATGCCCAGCCTTAGCCACGGTCGGAGGCCCTATTACAAAACCCCGGCCGAAGGCCGGTGTAGAATAAAGTGCCCGGCCGAAGGTCGCGCGTTTTTTTTTCGCTTGGGTAAAATGCCCAGCCATAGCCACGGTCGGTAGTCCCATCATAAGCCCCCGGCCGAAGATTTTTGTGCATCGGTAAAATGCCCAGCCGTAGCCACGATCAGAGGCCATATTACAAACCCCCGGCCGAAGGTCGCGCGTTCCGTTTTTTGTGCTTGGGTAAAATGCCCAACCTTAGCCACGGTCGGAGGACCTATCACAAACTCCCGGCCGAAGGCCGGTGTACAATAAAGTGCGCAGCCGAAGGCCGCGCGTTCCGTTTTTTGGGTATAATGCCCAACCTTAGCCACGTTCGGAGGCCCTATCACAAACTCCCGGCCGAAGGCCGGGCTACAAAATAGTGCGCGGCCAAAGGCCGCGCGTTCCGTTTTTTGTGCATCGGTAAAATGCCCAGACGTAGCCACGATCAGAGGCCACATCACAAACCCCCGGCCGAAGGCCGGTGCACAGTAAAGTGCGCGGCCAGAGGCCATATTAAAAACCCCCGGCCGAAGGCCGCGCGTTCCGTGTTTTGTGCTTGGGTAAAATGCCCAACCTTAGCCACGGTCGGAGGCCCTATCACAAACTCCTGGCCGAAGGCCGGCTACAAAACAGTGCGCGGCCGTAGGCCGCGCGTTTCGTTTTTTTGTGCATCGGTAAAATGCCCAGCCGTAGCCACGATCAGAGGCCATATCACAAACCCCCGGCCGAAGGCCGCGGTTCTTTTTTGTTTGGGTAAAATACCCAGCCGTAGGCACGGTCGAAGGCTGTATCATATACTCCCGGCCGAAGGGCGGGCCACAACACAGTGCGCGGCCGAAGGCCGCGCGTTCCGTTTTTTGTGCTTGGGTAAAATACCCAGCCGTAACCACGGTCGGAGGCCCTATCATAAGCTCCCGGCCGAAGGCCGGTCTATAATAAAGTGCGCGGCCAAAGGCCGAGCGTTTTTTGTTCTTGGGTAAATTGACCAGGAAAAAAGGAGGACTTTTCATACAAACTTTTAAGCCCTATTTCACCGCCTTCACATTTTATTTTCGTTATAAAAAGTATACTTTATCCTGCTCCGTATTATATTCTCATACTGTGCTAAGTTTCATTTGAATTCATTCAGTAGTTTCAGCGTGATGCCCGGTCAACAAAAAATACGGACAGACAGACAGACAAGAAATCAAAATAATATTTTGTATCGATTGTATAATGCCCTCTAATAAAAACTTTTAAAATATCTTCTATGTACAGAATGTACAGAATTTGACAGAAGTATAGATTAGCTATTGCGCCAAATTCGTGCTACTTTTGTTTGTTGGCCGGCACTTTCATAAAGGCCCAAAATGAATGATCTCCTTTTAGGTCAATCTAATATGAAGTTATTGCTTGAAACAGTAAAAAAACTTGCATACCATTATACGATAAAAAGCAGACAATGTGACTATTTAAACACAAAAAGAATTATCCAATTTGAACCTGAACTTTCAAGTAGTTCCTATGATTAGCTTGGCGCGTTCAACCAAATAAACAAACAAATTGGTCAGTTGAGTATAGAATATGTGCCTCAATATCGATATTATACAGTTTTAGTGGAAAACTCGTTTCTCCAAATAACGCCTGCGAATCAATTTGAGCAATCCGGTTTTTTCAAGATAACTTTTTTTCTATCTGTCCGATCTTAATGAAACAAAGCCTATATGTTGCCCTGAACTTTGCTTAATCTATTTGTGAAATCTGCATTAAAATCCGTTCAGTAGAACCAGAGAATAGCGCGAACATACAGACAGAAGGACAGACAGACAGACAGACAGACAGACAAGAAAATTAAAAAAAATATTTTTGTATTCTATTGCTCTTTTCTAATCGCCCTAACTTGATTTTAGTTAAATTTGGCCAAAGTACAGACACTCGATTTCTACTCTTTTATTATAGTACTAGCAGATGCCCGCGACTTCGTCCGCGTGAAAATCGATGTACATTTTCGAACCCTTAGCCCCTTCTATTTACATTTTCGAATTTTTTATATATGAAAAATACAAAATCATAACCCCTATACAATAAAGTGCGCTTTTTTTTGCTTGGGTAAAATGCCACGGTCGGTAGTCCCATCATAAGCCCCCGGTCGAAGTTTTTTGTGCTTGGAAAAATTGCCCAGCCTATTACAAACGGTCGGAGGCCCTATTACAAACTCCCGGACGAAGGCCGGTGTACAATAATGTGCCCAGCCGAAGGTCGCGCGTTTTTTTCGCTTGGGTGAAATGCCCAGCCATAGCCACGGTCGGAGGCCCTATTACAAACTCCCGGCCGAAGGCCGGACTACAAAACAGTGCGCGGCCGAAGGCTGCGCGTTCCGTGTTTTGTGCATCGGTAAAATACCCAGCCCTAGCCAAGATCAGAGGCCATATCACAAACCCCCGGCCGAAGGCTGGTATACAATAAAGTGCGCGGCCGAAGGCCGCGCGTTCCGTTTTTTGTGCATCGGTAAAATGCCCAGCCGTAGTGACGATCAGAGGCCATATCACAAACCCCCGGCCGAAGGCCGGTGCACAATAAAGTGCGCGGCCGAAGGCCGCGCGTTCCGTTTTTTGTGCATCGATAAAATGCCCAGCCGTAGCCACGAACAGAGGCCATATCACAAACCCCCGGCCGAAGGCCGGCGTATAATAAAGTGCGCGGCCGAAGGCCGCGCGTTCCGTTTTTTGTGCATCGGTAAAATGCCCAGCCGTAGTGACGATCAGAGGCCATATCACTAACCCCCGGCCGAAGGCCGGTGTACAATAAAGTGCGCGGCCGAAGGCCGCGCGTTCCGTTTTTTGTACATCGGTAAAATGCCCAGCCGTAGCCACGATCAGAGGCCATATCAAAACCCCCCGGCCGAAGCCCGCTGGATAATAAAGTGCGCGGCCGAAGGCCGCGCGTTCCGTTTTTTGTGCATCGGTAAAATGCCCAGCCGTAGTGACGATCAGAGGCCATATCACAAACCCCCGGCCAAAGGCCAGCGTACAATAAAGTGCGCGGCCGAAGGCCGCGCGTTCCGTTTTTTGTGCATCGATAAAATGCCCAGCCGTAGCCACGAACAGAGGCCATATCAAAAACCCCCGGCCGAAGGCCGGTGGACATTAAAGTGCGCGGCCGAAGGCCGCGCGTTCCGTTTTTTGTGCATCGATAAAATGCTCAGCCGTAGCCACGAACAGAGGCCATATCACAAACCCCCGGCCGAAGGTCGGTGTACAATAAAGTGCGCGGCCGAAGGCCGCGCGTTCGGTTTTTTGTGCTTGATTAAAATGCCCAACCTTAGCCACGGTCGGAGGCCCTATTACAAACTCCCGGCCGAAGGCCGGGCTACTAAACAGTGCGCGGCCGAAGGCCGCGCGTTCCGTTTTTTGTGCATCGGTAAAATACCCAGCCGTAGCCACGATCAGAGGCCATATCACAAACCCCCGACAGAAGGCCGCGCGTTCCCTTTTTTGTGCATCGATAAAATGCCTAGCCGTAGCCACGATCAGAGGCCATATTAAAAACCCCCGGCCGAAGGCCGCGCGTTCCGTGTTTTGTGCTTGGGTAAAATGCCCAACCTTAGCCACGGTCGGAGGCCCTATCACAAACTCCTGGCCGAAGGCCGGCTACAAAACAGTGCGCGGCCGTAGGCCGCGCGTTTCGTTTTTTGTGCATCGGTAAAATGCCCAGCCGTAGCCACGATCAGAGGCCATATCACAAACCCCCGGCCGAAGGCCGCGCTTCTTTTTTGTTTGGGTAAAATACCCAGCCGTAGGCACGGTCGAAGGCTGTATCATATACTCCCGGCCGAAGGGCGGGCCATAACACAGTGCGCGGCCGAAGGCCGCGCGTTCCGTTTTTTGTGCTTGGGTAAAATACCCAGCCGTAACCACGGTCGGAGGCCCTATCATAAGCTCCCGGCCGAAGGCCGGTCTATAATAAAGTGCGCGGCCAAAGGCCGAGCGTTTTTTGTTCTTGGGTAAATTGACCAGGAAAAAAGGAGGACTTTTCATACAAACTTTTAAGCCCTATTTCACCGCCTTCACATTTTATTTTCGTTATAAAAAGTATACTTTATCCTGCTCCGTATTATATTCTCATACTGTGCTAAGTTTCATTTGAATTCATTCAGTAGTTTCAGCGTGATGCCCGGTCAACAAAAAATACGGACAGACAGACAGACAAGAAATCAAAATAATATTTTGTATCGATTGTATAATGCCCTCTAATAAAAACTTTTAAAATATCTTCTATGTACAGAATGTACAGAATTTGACAGAAGTATAGATTAGCTATTGCGCCAAATTCGTGCTATTTTTGTTTGTTGGCCGGCACTTTCATAAAGGCCCAAAATGAATGATCTCCTTTTAGGTCAATCTAATATGAAGTTATTGCTTGAAACTTGCTTGAAGTAAAAAAACTTGCATACCATTATACGATAAAAAGCAGACAATGTGACTCTTTAAACACAAAAAGAATTATCCAATTTGAACCTGAACTTTCAAGTAGTTCCTATGATTAGCTTGGCGCGTTCAACCAAATAAACAAACAAATTGGTCAGTTGAGTATAGAATATGTGCCTCAATATCGATATTACACAGTTTTAGTGGAAAACTCGTTTCTCCAAATAACGCCTGCGAATCAATTTGAGCAATCCGGTTTTTTCAAGATAACTTTTTTTCTATCTGTCCGATCTTAATGAAACAAAGCCTATATGTTGCCCTGAACTTTGCTTAATCTATTTGTGAAATCTGCATTAAAATCCGTTCAGTAGAACCAGAGAATAGCGCGAACATACAGACAGAAGGACAGACAGACAGACAGACAGACAAGAAAATTAAAAAAAATATTTTTGTATTCTATTGCTCTTTTCTAATCGCCCTAACTTGATTTTAGTTAAATTTGGCCAAAGTACAGACACTCGATTTCTACTCTTTTATTATAGTATAGATAGATAGATAATATAAACTAGATTCAGAATGCTTCATTCGATTTGCTGCTTTCAGCTACTATAGTCTGGCAAGTTCGTTGATGACACTCTCATGATATGCAGGCGACGGGGGAAAGACTGCGCGGGTGTGAAATCGTGCGTGCGGGAAAGTGAGGTGCATCAGTCGAGGGTTTTTCATTCGTCGCTACCCGCCCCCCGGCCCGCGCGGACCATCGGGAGTGTTACGAACGAAGTTACCAAGCTATAGTAGTACACTGAAAGCCACTAAAAGACAATAAACACGTACGCAATGTAAGAGTCTATAAAGAAGAAGAGAAAAAAAAAACAAAATAAATATACTGTTAAGACTCCAAAGGTATTCAGTGCTCCGCAATATACCCGTAATCTCAGGATCCGATGAACCGTCACGTGCGACCTTAATAATTCACCTCAACTTATTCTGGTTCTACTAAATTTCATCTAAATGACATCATCTATAAATCGAACTGGGCTGCACTATAAAACGTAGTCTTAGTTCTGGAGATGTGTTCAAATAACTAATGGAGCGAAAGCCTGTAATAACCAGACCTACATCATTGTAGGAAGGTTAATTATATAAATGTTTGTCAGTCTGTGCTCCATAAATATTATGAAGTTGGGGCTATGAAACATAACAGCTTTCAAGGGTCCAAGTTCTCAGCCGTCCAAATATAAAGAGTTTTTAGGGTTCCATACTTATTCTGGTTCTACTAAATTTCATCTAAGTAACATCATCTCTAAATCTAACTGGGTTGCACTAGAAATCGTAGTCTTATTTCTGAAGTTGTGTCGAAATAACTAATGGACTGAAAGCCTGTAATAACCAGACCTACCTCATTGTGGAAAGGTTTGTCAGTTTGTGTTCCATAAGTATTATGGAAATAGGGCTGTGGTGGCTATGAACTATTTGGACTGCTGAGGACTTGGACCCTTGAAACCTGATACCTTTCAAAACCTCCCCAGGCTAACTTCATAGAAGGCTATCATGTTAGGAGCGTAGGCTGATGAAATCTTAGAGTTTCTAATATAAGGTAAGTCTGACTATCGCAGGCTTTTGGTCAAAATTATCCGTAAGATTTATATTATACGTATAGAATATCGCTTCTCTCTTGATCCAAATAAGTGGGATAGAATTCCGTAACCAAATTTTACCGTGTTACACACTTGATGAGTTTCATAATGATAAAGATGCTTGGAGGCCGTTGAATCAGCTTCTTCCTTTTTTCCTTCTACTTTCACACAGGAAGTAAAACTAAAATACATTTTAATGGTATTAAATTATTATATTATTGATTATAGTGATTATAGTGATTTTTTCAAAAAATCAATTGTTGAGCTTTTTGCTGGCTCTTCACAGCAGAACCTGCCTTCCGTAGCAGTGGTAGATTTTACAAATAGTCAAACTTGACGTTTCGAAAATTGTTGTATAGCCTACTTGAAATAAATTGAATTTTGAAGATGGCGGAGAAAAAGTATACAAAGTTTCTATTTAAAGGAACATGAAATGAAAATTTCGCCAAACTTAAATAAACCCTAATATTTCCGCCCAAGGACTTTGTTTGGATAAAGCGTAAACCGCTGCTGATTAATGGTGGTAGCTCAACTTTAAATCTCCCAGGGGCTAAAGGCCGTTATCACAAATGATTATCGTCACCTTAATTTTGTATATTTAGTTAAGGTGTTTTCGTCCTGTAGCTAAGAAAATGCTTTGTTTTGCGCGAGCGATAAAATAGACGGCGTAGAGAAACAAACAATAACTCTGCAGCGTTTTAAAAGGTTTTAAAACTAGAAAGACCGGCATTTTCTTCTGCCTAAAAAGACCAACACCGTCATTTTGACGATAGTATATCTGTCATCGTGTATATGAAATCACTAGCGGAACTTATGTTCGCTTTTTTCCTACCTATCCCTTTTTTTTTTTTTTTTTTTTTTAAGCTGGGAAATGCTTTTACGCATCCCCCTCGGAAATAGTGGCATAGGCTGGCACCATTTCCGAGGGAGTATGTGGGACTCACCGGCTGCGAGTCAGCCAGAATACCCACTAAAACCCAGCTAAATTCCATCGCCTCGCCTGATGCCTGAGTTCCGGGAACAAAAAATTAATCTTCCGCAACTCAGACAGCGGCGTCCGCCGAGGCAGACCCTCCACTGGGGATCTAAGGATCCCATTGCTCCGTCTGTTGCTTACCAGAGCAACAAGATGCGCCTTCCAATTTTATATTAGGGTGGTAGGCGGCGATCGTGGGCACGTCGCCTTCGACCTGCCCTACGGCGGCGTATCGGAATTGCAGCTGCGTCATCCTCTCGCTGCCGTTCCGCCGCCTCCTTCTGCGTCATCACCTCCTCACAAAAGGAGGCGACGGCATTCCAAGAGCTCTCACTACTCACCATAGCATGGACGACGGTGGGCAATGATAGGTCAGGCCCAATTTCTTCCACGAGTGTGGCGCGCTGAGTCGACCACTGGACGCACGACTCGAGTGTGTGCTGTGCCGTGTCCTCCACGTAGCCGCACTCATGACACACCTGAGTGGGCTCTCTTCTTGCGACCCTGCACAAGTATCTCCCAAAGCAGCCGTGCCCCGAGAGCATCTGCGTGAGGTGAAAAGAGGGAGCCCCGTGGTTACGGTCCGTCCACAGTTCGAGGACGGGCCGGATCGCCTCTATTGTGCGGTGGCCGGCAGTCGGTGCACAAAGTCGCTCCCGCCATAAAGATATGAGGGAACTGGCTGTGGCCGCCCGCCGCGCACAATCAACTATCACCGAAGGGTGTTCCCCCCGTTGACGGACATCAACTCTCCGCCAGTACTCCCTCGCGAGCAGAGCAGCGTTTAAGTCCCAGGGTGGTGTCCCCGCCAACACAAAGGCAGCCTCGCCTGATATGGTGCGATACCCCCGTATCACTCTGACTGCCATAAGCCTTTGAGGTCTTTGCAGTAAAGCCCGAGTTCGGGAAGTCAGAGTATCCGACCATATAGGTGCTCCGTAGAGCGCCATTGATCGCACCACACCCGTGTATAGACGGCGACACCGTAAACCCGGACCACCAATATTTGGTAGGAGCCGACTTAATGCACCAATGGCACCTTGAAGTTTCGGGACAAGACGCCGGAAATGCTCCTCGAACGTCCACCGGCTATCGAGTACGAGTCCTAAGTACTTCATAGTACGTTCGATAGCGATGGACACTCCGCCAACTACCAGTGCGGGCTGATCAGGAGGCGCTCTCCAGGGCCCGTGAAAACATAGGGCCTCGGATTTATGCAGCGCTACTTCTAATCCCAGACTCCGTATTTTGGCTACAATTTTGGCTACACCAGCTGTAGCTCTACGTCTAGCCTCCAGAAAAGTGCTGCCACGAGCCGTCACAAGGGTATCGTCGGCATAACATACGATGTCAACGCCCGTCAGAACGGTTCCCCGCAACACCCAGTCATAACCAATGTTCCACAGGAGGGGACCAAGAACTGAACCCTGTGGGACACCGCAAGACATCGCCCTTTCTGACCATCGATCACTAGTTGGATAGCTAATCGATCGTTCGGAGAGGTAAGCCGCCACAGTCCGCTTTAGATAACGGGGGAACATATGGTACCTCATCGCCTCCATAATGCAGTTCCAGGGTAAGGAGTTGAAGGCATTGGCGATATCGAGTGACACCGCCACCAACACCTCGCCCCGGGCTACCGCGCTATCCGCAAGGTCCCTTACCTGCGCTATTGCGTCTATGGTAGACTTGCCTCTGCGGAAACCAAACTGGTTATCGCTGAGGTCTGGTCCTACCGTCTCCAAGTGTTGGATGAGGCGAACAGCAACAACACGTTCAAAGAGCTTGCCCACTTCATCTAGCAATACGATCGGCCGGTACGCCGACGGCTCATGAGCAGGCCGTCCGTCCTTCCGGAGCAGGATCAGTCTCCCTCTCTTCCACGGTCTCGGGAACTGACCCTGCTCGAAACAGGCACTGAACAAGGCCCTAACCCACGGCTCGAGTGGCCCTAGGGCTAGAGCCCAGGCGCGGCCAGGGATGCCATCGGGGCCTGGTGCAGTGTTTTTCCGGCGCATACGTATCACTGCCGAGCCTAACTCTCCTTCCGTGACCTGAGGTACGGCATCCAGACTTTGATCTTCCTCCACTGAAGACGGCGCCATGCGGGGAATCTCATGCTCAGTTCCATCTGGAAATAGAGCTGCGACCACCGACTCAACGACGAGAGGCTGGAGACTCTTCGTAAGAGGAGGGGCTCTGGGTCGAAGTTTCTTACGTACCAACTTGAAAGGCTTCCCGAAAGGGTCCGCATCCAAAGAGGCCAGCATCTCGTCATTGGCAAGATTTTTTGCCTCCCCAATGGCTATACGCAGCGTCTGCACCGCATCCCTGTAAAGCGAATAAAGCCGATCTTCTTCAGCTTGATCTCGTCTCCTTCGCCGACGATAGCGAGTGTATCGTCGTCTTACAGCCACGCAGGATCTACGCAGCTGTGCAAGCTCATCAGACCACCAATACACCGCTCGCCTCGAAGGAACAGTGTGTATTCTCGGCATGGCCCCATCGCAGACATGCGACATAGAAACACCAAGACGTGCTACTTCTTCTTCTACCTCAATTAGATTTCCGTCTCGAGGTGCGGAGAACCAAGCCTCGACTAAGGCAACCTCGACTAGATAGTCCCGGTCCATACGGGACAACGACCAACGAGGACCAACACATCGCAAAGGCTGGTTTGGACCGTTAGAATAAGCTGAGTTCCCGGAGATACCAAACCTCACATATCGGTGATCAGACAACGTCTCCACGTTCTTTTTCACTTCCCAGCCATGAACACGGCGTGCCAGGACGCCATCAGCGAAGGTGACGTCAACAATGGAGCCACCTTGCCTTCGCACGCACGTGTTAACCGATCCTCGGTTAAGGACCATGAGTCCAGTCACCGTCGCCCATTCCTCCAGTTCTCGTCCACTTGGAGTCGTTGCCGGGCAACCCCAAGCCACAGATTTGGCATTGAGATCACCAGCAATTAACACTCGACTGGAGCGACTTCTGCCTATCAAGGCGCCGACCTCAGCAAGGAAGTCCTCAAAGTCAGCTAGACTCCGATTTGGCGAGAAGTACACTCCCACCACCATTATATCATGGATGAGGGCTGATACGTACCCTTTACCCCGGACCACATCCACGAGGGCTGGAGAGCCTTCGATGGACCGGGACGTTATGGCTACCAATCCGTCTCGATCCCCCACCCAATCGACCCCAGATAGGACGTAGTAAGGCTCGGACACAACAGCTACGTGAATCGACCACTCCGCCATGCTCTGGAATAGAAGGTCCTGAGCTCTGGCGCAGTGATTGATGTTTGCCTGGAGGAGGTTCAGATCCATAACTAATCTTCAGTCATTGGAACCTCCTCTGGCCCTACGGTTTGCTGCGGTAAAGACGAAGACTGTTTGCTTCTCAGATCTATATTGCCTCCCCTCTTCTTCTTATTCGATGTGGAAAGACAAATTCTGCCTCCCACGCGATGTTCGGCTGACTTACCCGCAGCTGCACATACTACGCAGTATGGCGCAGCGGAGCACCCACGAGACTTATGACCAGGTTGGCCACAGCGGTAGCACAACCCACTGCGGTCAATGCCTTCTTTGCACTGAACACCTACATGGCCCGGAGCAAGACATCTGTAGCACATGAGGGGTCGGGCATCCAACAGTTTGACTTGAGCGGACACCCAGCCCACAAGAAGCCTTCCTCCTGCTACAATCTTTTTAGCGGCAGCTACGGGACAGTGCACTAAAACTGCACCCAGTCCATCGTAACCGCTTACCACAACGCCAGCCCGTACTTGATCAGCAGGACATCCTCCCACTGACGCAACTGCGGCAATCACCTCAGCACTAGTTACGGAGTCATCCAAGCCAGTAACTCGCAGATCTACAGATTTTATAGGTCTGGAGACCGTGACAAACTCATCACCTAAGACCTCCCTAAGCTTGTTAGCTAGCAAGTCCGCTTTATCAGCACTGGAGGCTCCAGGGAATTCAAATAGGCGGCCTCCTGTTGCAGCCTTTCGAAGTCTGACTCCGTGAGCTCCGATATCCGCCGCATTGATTTTCTCCTTTGCAAAGGTGATTACCTTCGCATAAGTTGTACCGCTTTCCTCAACTCCCGGCTTTAGCGTCAAGAGCACCGCTGATGATCCAGGGGGGCGGAGTTTGCTGGCACGGCTTTTCGGGTCGAGTTGCTGTTTGCGACCCACTTTTGTCCATTCCGACGCTGACATCTGAGACTGCCGCTGCTCCTGGTTCGTAGCGGGCAGGTGTCCATCCTTTTTCTTATACTTCTTCTTTTTCTTCCTTTTCTTCTTCTTCTCTTGAACCCCTTTGGAGGGTGTAGAAGTTGAAGTAGATGTCCCTTCTTTTGCCCCCTGTGTCCGATTGGACCCAACTGGTCTCTGTGCTGTACTGGGCCCGGGTTGTGCAGACGTTTGAGGCACGTTTCCTTCAGCTGGCCTGGACGCGTCCGATGCAGACCCTGAGACCACAGCTGCATAATTACGCCCAACTTGCCTATTATCCGACGCAAGCGGCGGCCGAAGGTTTCTCGCTGGGAGGAGCCTGTCCTCAAATGTCGCCAGACGGGCGTTCAACATTCCTCCGACCTGGATCATAACCGTTCGGCAGATCTCCTCTAAAGTGAGCGCGTCTGGAGTTGGTCCAGAGCGCTTGGTTTTATTATTTTTTCCGTTATTCTTTGAAGGAGGTTGAGTTACAGGGGGTGCCTCCTCCGTCACATCCATAGGAGGGGGGACAGAACCCTGATTCTGCTCCCCCTTCATCTCTTGGCGTAATTGAGACAGCTCAGTCCGAAGACTGGCTATCTCGGCCTGCAAGCGAACATTGTCCGCCTGCAATTTTCTCGTTTCCTCCGATATATTGCGTGATGCCAGGACTTCCACGGCCGCCTTAATAGAGTCCGCAGCGTCTTTTAAATCGCGTACGAAGGTACCCTTCAAGTTGGAGGACTTAGTGGCTACCTTTTTGATAATTTCCACGTCCTCTAGTACCTCGTTTTGCAGACGAGCAGCGGTTTTTTCGTCGATCCGCTGTCCGTCCGTGGATCCTACTCCTTTGCGCAAAACCCGCCGACAGCGGGCGACTTCAGTCTCTTTAAGGAGGTCTTCTTCTGCACGTAGCCTAGTCTGTTGGCGGGCCTCCCTGGTTCTGCCCAGACTACTACGAAAGCGCCCACTGTCTGGCACTTGACCTATGCGCCTTACGGGCACCGGTGTTCCAGGCCTTTCTTCATCAGTGGACATATTATTTTCTTCACCCTCGCTGAGACGGGGACGTTTCGCTCCGCCCATCGGTACTATCACTGGAGAGCCTGATCTCGATCCGAGCCGGCTCCCGACGGGTCTAAGGCTGCTGTCAGATTCCGACGCCACCTCTTCAGCACCGTTCCTTGTACCTGTTTCTCTTCTACTACTTTCTCCTCTTTTTTCTCCCACTCCTTTCTTTGCCCAAAATTTCCCCCCCAAACCTAACACATCCTCTTCACGTCGGTTGGCCCCCCCGTATACGTCGGGGCCGATGCGCCGGCTTTCCAGCGCACCAAGGGATTCCCCCTTTCGGGGACCCTCCCGGGTAGTTATATTTGCCGCCGTGTAATCCATTATTTTATTTTTTATTGTCCCCAAACCCCCCATTGTGACGCCTTCGGGACTGAATTCCCATCAGCCACTCATCCCATCGGCAGGCGACGGACCTTGGGATTGGGGTAATTTTTATAGAGGTTGTCTTCCTCGTGGCCCCTCGCTCCGTGCGTGAGGCCCCCGGTTCCGCTCAGTGTGGATTACGGGTTGCCCGACGGTAGCTGAAGCCAATGCTCACCGGTTATGAAGACCAGCAGAGCCCGTCGCGCTTGTAAATTTTTAACGAGGTTTTCTTCCTCACGGCTCGGAAGCCACTAGAACCCAGCAGGAAACCAGATTCATCCCCTTATATTGCCATTTAAACGCTCGCTATGTCCACTCTGATAAGCAAAGCAGTACCAGGAGCATCCAGACGGCAAACCTCAGTTGCAGCACATAAAAGTGCCCCACCCCCTGCTAGTTTTGGTTCACGCCGGGTTTCCCCGATACCTCGTTAGGAGGCTTTCCCCTATCCACCACCCAGGGGACGCACCCGATGGAGGACTAGCAACCCCACACGGGTTCCTACCTATCCCTACCCCAACCCAACCGTAACTGTACCTCTACCCTGTCAAATATACAAATTTTACTTCATGGAATGGACCGCTGTGTTGTCTTTTTAGTGTTAAAAAAAACATTATTGAATATTTTCACAATTTTTATTTATTGATGAATGAGTACATTCAAGATTGATAATCGTTTGTAATTCTAACATTATTCTGTTTATTTTTACTGGCAAATAGGTAGGTATGAACAATTGATCAGTATTTTCATCGTTCTATTTTGTTATTTTGTGGTAAGGAGAAAAAATAAAGATAGGTTTACTGTGATGCTATAGTATAGTTATGGCGCCAATAAATGTTCATATGACTTTATGAAGATTTAAGTAGTTATATTCAAGTCAATGATAGATAGTTATATAGTGGATGTACATATTACTAGTGAATATTTTTTTTTTTACTTTTACAAAACTAAGTTCCGTCTAGTAATAAAGGTGAAGGACCTAGATGATTCTCTCTCTTATAAAATTATAATCTTATATCTTACGTCAATTTACAGTGCTTGAAGCAATCAGCCGTCTACTATTTTTCATGCTCGTGTAATATTTTACTCAGCTAACTTGGAGAGTACTGATTTCCCGTGAGAAGAAAGACATTTGTTAAAATGCACTTCCACTTTAGTGTCGCTATCAAAAGTATGACTGAAATTTACTGCGTTTTAAGTTATTATGTCATCGTCTACAAGTGACTTATCAACTTCAAGTTACAGCTAAACATTATCTAAGAGGTGTTAGATCAAATTCTCTGCTCTAAAGGGGCTCATAATTTTATGACAAATCTGTAAGTATTATTTTTAGGTGTATAATTAGTTACAGAGTCCATGTTATCACCCAAAGCTGTTATTGCGGAGCAGCATGTTGGGCTTAGGTAAGTTCAAATTCTTTCAGTGATTCATAGATTGTGTTATGTTATATTGATAAAACGTAACTTATTCCAAGAAATATCTGTAAGCAAATTTTTTATCAAAATCTATATACCACCCATTATACCATTCTGAATTTACGAGTAGAAATAGTGTAACTTGCCTGACCTTATTTTATATTGTAATACCTACAACATTGTAATGGTGTATAGAGTTAAAGTTCTGAAAATCCTTGAAATAAAAGAATAGAATTTTTCCATTTTAGACGCCAAACTATTTTAAACTTTTACATTTTCCTTGTTTGCGTCTGCATTCATTTCCTTGGAACGTCGCAACGGATCCTGTTTTTCATTTGAATGTAATACTAAGCTTTTATGTTGAAAGGATTTTTGTAGGTCGCAGAAAATATTAGATATTTACAGGTAATCCAGCTTTCTATTAAATTTTACAATGGTTGTGGACAAATAAAGGTGGTTATGATTTTTGATTATTCATGGGATTCCTACTATTATGAAAAATAATCTAAACAAAATATCAAATGCTATCGTGGCAGACGGTAAAACAGATGCTGATGAAGATTGGAACAGAAGAAGATATAGTCTAGAGTAGCAAGTAAATTAGTTATATTTTTATTTCCGTATTCCGAAAGGAATGGGATATGAGATGCACAGCTCCTATGACAATAATTTCAAATTGCATTTTCTACCTATAAAATAATTTTTAAATAATTCTATGTTTAATAATAAATTATAGTATCGCTGAAAAATTTCTGTCTTTGTAGGTTTGAACTTGACTAATATTTAAAAGTACCGGTTCTAATCCCTCACGAGTAGGTTTAATTTTTTGTTGAGCAATCAACAAAATTCGGATATAGTATTTTGATGTAAACAACAAAATAAATGAAACACAATTTGATTATATTATTTATATATTTAGTTTTATTGTAATTGTAATTTTATTTTAAACAATTCCATTGACAATTTAAAACAATTAAACTTGTTATTATTTTAACAACGAAAAAATTGTGCAAAATATATTTATGATCATATTAAAAATGGCTTTGCCGTTTACTTACAAACAATTCAATTAAGTTATTACATATTTTAGTTCATTAAACGAACAAATTTCTCTGTACATTTTGTATTAAATACAGATGAAAAAAATATTAATAACTTGATTATTTTTCAATCGTTCTTCAATTACAGAATAATCAATAATAATTATAGATTCTATTATGTACATCATGTATTTTTTTATATTTTAATCTAGATGATCCTTTAATTCTTAAAACTATGTTACTCTTATCGAGCTTACCTTAGCTAGACCTTAAGTAGTCAGCTTATCTATAAAGAAGACATGATCTTTTAAAATCTCGCATTAATTTTTCGATAGAAAAGAATTATGTAAAATCTTACAATAACAATTAACATTATGAATATACAACAGCAATGGTATAAATAAATACATAACATAAACTTTATAACTAGTGGCGTACACGAGGCTTTTAATTAGGGTAGGCACTATACATACTATTTGTACAAAAAGGAATATTCCTTTTGCATTTCAGGTTCATAATTAATCCTCAAGGTAGGTACTGCATAT
The DNA here is from genome assembly GCF_947172395.1 of Bicyclus anynana. NCBI lineage: Eukaryota > Metazoa > Arthropoda > Insecta > Lepidoptera > Nymphalidae > Bicyclus > Bicyclus anynana. The sequence continues at coordinate 9,748,852 of NC_069099.1, read as the reverse complement.
TTGCATTTACGTAGCGCACGCCACTTTTACATACATATTAAAACAGAAAAATATTTGTTGTCTAAACGTTATTGGAATTATTCTTCAGTTCACGTAGTTATATCAATAAATGAAAATTATTCTTAAAATAACGCATTCTTAAAATAATCAAAGTTTTACGGTATCGAAATTAAATTTATTACTAGTTATTATACAAATATAGGTTTACTAAGATTTTTATGAGTAGATACATACAATATCCGAGCTAATAACTTAACATAATTACCGTCATAACTAATGCTAAGGAAACGTATTAACAAAGTAAGATCATTATATTGCAGCAACAACAGTGAGTGTTACAATTTTCCTTGATTTTTGGTCCGTGTGGCCTAACCGTTAATGGAGTTACATAAAAGCAAATATTTCTTTATTATTTAGTCGTTTCGTAACACGTGAAAAAGCAGTTCTTGTGTTTTTCCCGAGATAAAACAAACATCGTCTGCCTCGTATAAAAGAATTAGCGTCGACTGTAAACATTTTCCAGGTTTCCTTTTTTAATCAAAACCGTAAAAGCTTTATTAGATACCTCAGACGTTTTTCCATTTATACCTTTTTAACTAGCTGATGTCCGTGAATTCGTCTGAGCGAATTTGAGATGTTTCACTATCCCACAGAAACGCTGTTATTTTATGCGATATTCCGCGAGTATTTACAAATTATATCCCCGAAAAATTGGACTCAGACGTTTTTCCATTTATACATTTTTAACTAGCTGATGTCCGTGAATTCATCTGAGCGAATTTGAGATGTTTCACTATCCCACAGAAAATCTGTTATAAATTATATATTATATCCCCGAAAAATTGGATTGGATCCCCAAAAACCGCCCAAAAATTTTTGCGTGTGGAATAGTAAAAAATATCCATACAGTCATTCTAAAAATCTTTCGCATTTATTACGAGTAGTTACATAAGAGGATGAATTTCTTGAACCACAAATGGAAAGTGATTGAACACTCTTATGCACTGAAGAAAATTTTCATAGGCATTTCTTTTTTCTTTTCTAAAGGACTTAAACTTTCATTGTAATGGTATTATGTCTTCGACAAAGCTTTTTCACTTGTATTTAGACGTAAAACCTTTGTTGCAAAGCTAAACTATGTCAGCAGTTTGCTGATTCGGTATAATATACTGTTAAAGTAATTTATTTTAGCATGTATACCAGTAACTAATTAATATGTATTTGGAATGAAATGCTCATCAGGTACAACGTTGTGTAATAAAAATTAATTATACATTTTATTGTTATGTAAATGTTTATGTTAAAATTAATAATATCGCTACAATGATTAGTAAACATAAACTATGGGGTTTCCAGAAGATAGATCCCTTGTTCCACGTGTCATGATGAACCGCTGCTTGGTTTTCACCTAGCGGGGAAATAAAATTTTAGTTTCATATAAAAACGAATGTTTTGAAGTTAATAATTTAAACTGAAAGAATTTTAGAAATACGAGAAAAATAAATGAAATGGTATTTTATTTAATGAGATAATTTTAGGTAATTTTCACAGAAAATCATCTTTACATATAAATATTTTAAAGCAATTGTAATATGATAATGTTAGATAAATAACTGCAAAATCCTTCCCAATCGGTAATAGAGAATGTTTTTATGGTGCTTGTAAGCAAATTTGAAATAATTAATCGAATTGGATTCGATTCAAAATACACAAACGCGTTATTTTTTATTTATATGCAGCTTGCACAATGTATCTACATAAATGCAATATTTTCATCTTCGGATACCGATACCAGTTTGGTTAAAGTGACACATTATGAATTCATGTTTAAATATTAGTTTACTGGACAATTTTTGTAAAATAACAAACAAAAAAAAGTATGTTTTTTTTTAAATCTAATTCTCTTAGTCTAATTGAGAACCTCCTTTTTTCGAATTCGGTTAATTACTTACCAATCAAAACATGCACGTTGACAGTCACTTGCGAATGATTTAACAAATTACAAGTGTAAGTCCCGGAGTCATTTTGCGACGCCGATGTTACGCTGATTGTGGCGCTGCAAAAAAAATTCATTAAACATAAACCTTTTATTAAACACTAGCAGACGCCGCGACTTCGTCCGCGTGGAATTTAGTTTTTGAAAAATCCCTCGGGAACCATGTATTTTTCCGGGATAAAAAGTAGCCTATGTGTTAATCCAGGCTATAATATATCTTAATACCAAATTTTAGCCAAATCGCTTCAGTAGTAGCGGCGTTAAAGAGTAACAAACATCCAAACATCCATACAAACTTTCGCGTTTATAATATTAGTAGGATAGGATTAAACATAAACCTTTTATTCAAATATTGTCTAAATTAAGAATATTTATACTTTTTAACCGACTTCCAAAAAGGAGGAGGTTCTACGTTCGGCTGTATGTATGTTTTTTTTTTTTTTTTATGTATGTCCAGCGATAATTCCGTCAATTATGGACCGATTTTAAAAATTCTTTTTTTATTTTGAAGGGTTTACTTCCAGGGTGGTCCCATTTTTTTCATGTCAGGATCTGATGATGGCATCCTGGAGAAATTGAGGGGAACTTTCGAAAGTTGTAGAGACGGCTAGTGTGTTTGTTAGTGTTTCCATAAGGTATTTTAAACCACTACAACTTTATGAAGGTTTGGAGTTGGTCTGATGATGGAGCCGAAACACAGACGATGGAACTCGTCAACGATTTACAGCAGTCACCTTTTGTTTGGGCTTGATTAATTTGTATTGATGAGTACTTTCCACCTATATGGGTTGTGACTGTATTAAGGGTCTGGTGATGAAGACGAGGGACAGTGAAGAGAACTCCTCGACGGTTCACAGTAGCTACCTCGTGTTTGGACTTGATAAATTTGTACTGATGAGAACTTTCCACCTAGATGGATTATGACTGTATTAAGGGTCTGGTGATGAAGACGAGGGACAGTGAAGAGAACTCCTCGACGGTTCACAGTAGCTACCTTGTGTTTGGACTTGATAAATTTGTGTTGATGAGAACTTTCCACCTAGATGGATTGTGACTGTATTAAGGGTCTGATGATGAAGACGAGGGACAGTGAAGAGAACTCCTCGACGGTTCACAGTAGCTACCTTGTGTTTGGACTTGATAAATTTGTATTGATGAGAACTTTCCACCTAGATGGATTGTGACTGTATTAAGGGTCTGGTGATGAAGACGAAGCACAGTGAAGAGTACTCCTCGACGGCTCACAGCAGCTACTTTGTGTTTGGACTTGATAATTTTATATTGATAAGAACTTTCCACTTAGATAGGTTGTGACTGTACACACGCAGTAGGTATGCTAACACTAAAAATAAAAAAATAAAAATTTTAATAAAAAAAATTCAACCGACTTCCAAGTCATAAAATAACTTTAACTAAAAAGCAAAAAATAACATCCTACCTATGTGCTACCTTCTGATCAGTTTGAAGGCGGTGCCAAGCCAGTGTCGTGTTTTAATTAAAGCTGTTTCTGAAAGAACCACAGAAGTTTTGTAGTTAAAACGTGTTTAATTAAAACATCACTGGCTTGGCACCGCCTTCAAACTGATCAGAAGGTAGCACATAGGTAGGATGTTATTTTTTGCTTTTTAGTTAAAGTTATTTTATGACTTGGAAGTCGGTTGAATTTTTTTTATTAAAATTTTTATTAATTCACCTATTTATAACCGACTTCATTCGATCTTTATTTTGGGCAAGTTCTCTTTTTGAAACGTCTTTGATATTGTGACTCAAAAGCAAAATAACCCGTAAAAGCTTTTCAATATCGGCACTTTCAGACAGAAAAGAAAGAAAACTAAAACGCTATGAAATTATTATCCGTTCGTAAGACCACCATTGTTATGGCTTATTGATTTCTGTGGCACGTCTCTCGGCTTCCATATCGAATGACTTTCACAACCCAGATTCCTTTGTTATTATTCATTTCTCTATTATCTATCAAGGGAGTGAATCATTGATTTTTATCCTTTAATGATTTGTAGGATATGTTAGCATGACACACGGAAATTAATCAACATCAACAGTTATGACATTTTTCTTTTAGTGACTGTAATGTAAGTATTTGTTTTCTATTGGACATAATTGATAAAAAAGATATCATAATTTGTGCTTTCAAAATAAAGTGAATAAGTAGGTAGGTGTTGACAATGACAGACTGAGATGATTTTTCTAGATATGTTGCCTAGCTTTGAGGCATTTGGGCACAGAATTACAAATTTAGTTTCAAATATAATTAAAAAAAAAAAGCTAGAATAATATTATTTTTAGACTGCATAAAAATATACCTTCTAGATATTTAAAAGTCTCTTGATTCGATAATACTATAAGTTCAGCAACTTATAGTACAAACTATATTGTCGAGAGCAATGGAATTGAGTCAATATAAACTGATGAGGAATCAGAGTGCATTGAACGATAGAAATGAATTCTAGAAGAATTGTAATGGATTTAAGCAGCCATGCACAACACACAACTTTTTATCTCAGCAGGAAAATGCTGTGTACTGGAAAACAATTGAAATGTTTGTCACGTTCGAAATTCGAATACCATTCCACGTAAACGATAAAGTAGTATTTTATGAGACAATTTTGCGATACAAAAGAAGACTTTCCGATCTGTTGGAATGAAAAATTCATTTGATATTAGTTGTTTATAAATCTAATTTCTTACCTCACGTTACGCCACGTGACTGAGTCAACAAAATCCTTTCCTTGTTTTTTCCAAGAAATTCCGTAAACATTGTTCACCGCAGCTCTAGTGACCGGCTTTAGAGTAGTTGCTTCAGTTGTCGTTGTCCACTCTGTACTCTTAGCTGTTGTACTTATACTAACTGTTGACGTAATCGTTGTAGTCTCCACACTCCAACTTTTGTTCAACATTAAATCTATTCTATTGAATATTGTGCTCATTTTTGTAGTCAATTCCGTTGTAGTCGTTAAAGGTGTTGTTGTTGTTGGCATTTTAGTAGTCGCTGTAGGTTTACTGGGTAGTGATGAAACGTATTCCTCTGATATTACGCAGGAAAGCTTTATGGAACTGCCGGCTTTATAGAACCTATCTTTTACGTCGTGTGTTATATCGCCATTTATTGTTAATACGGGAGCTGTAAAGAGCAAAATGGTTTTAGTGTGTGTATTAACTCTTTGAATTGTTTTAAGAAGATGTTATAAATTTCGGAAAATTTTTGCTTATTTCCATACATTGAGCCCATTCAGTTAATATTTATGATAAAAGTATAGACTAGGCGCTGTGAGGAATTGTTTATGAATATTATGAGGACCGCATTCTGTTTACAGTTATGACCTTAGAAAAGCAGATTGTGATGCATGTTACCAAAAGGTTTGTTGGTCCTATTTTTTCAGTTATATATTATTTACATATTTTTTATCAAGTCATACTCAATGTACATACATACTAATACATCAACTAATAAAAAAAATACAAAAATACCCGAGTATAGAATGCGGTCATACTGATGTCCTCAGAGCGCCTGGTTTTGTTATTATTTATTTTGTTTTTATATTGTTATGTTTGTTATGCTAAATTTGAATTTACAAGTTTAATAGTAAAAATAAAAAAAATGCCTCTATCTTTTACACGACAACTGCCCTGACCCAATTTGAAAACAAGAATATTAAAATTATTAATGTGATTAACAATACTTTTATGAATTCAAACAATACTTTTGAATTAAAATGAGTCACTCGTATTTAATGTTTTATGACTTTATTATACGCAGAATTTAATAAAGCATCCATGCAGATACAGACGCAAATAATTATACCGTAAAACGTTTATCCTTTACAATATTGTTGCCTTCAGTATTTAATCACTCCACGCTTCCATTTTGTATGACGCAATTTTCCTTGTATGGCCGCTCGTTGTGCTCATCGCTTCATATATTTTTCATAAAAGGCAAATACATAATCGTTTTGCGACGTAAACTGAATCCACTTTAGCGATTAATTCACATAATAATGTTATCGCCGCTTTGCAACGACTTGCGGTACGGACGGCTTCAGTGTGCTCGTGGCGTTCGAGCCGTCCACATCTTTTGCTTATGGGTTACTCAGGATAGGCGGAGAGAGAGACTTGAGTGGAAAAGGGGAGTGTTCGTATACAGTCAAAGGATCATTTAACCCTACACACATCGTTCACAAGTACGTGACTTCACTCAAGGTCATTCTCTGCCATTCTAGGGTTTTATTTTGGTTACAGTTTGATTTGTTAATTAAGTTGTCCTGACAAGTGTTGTGAATCATAACCTTTGTTCGATGTAGTTTTCTTATATTTGTAATCATCTTTGAGTTTTATAATAATTATACGATTTTAACCTTAAAATGGGTTGGGAATTCTTCTTTTACTTATACAAACAATGTGGATTTGAGTTGTGTGTTTTATGAAGGTAATCCGAGAAAGTAATTTAGGTGGCTGAAAGGCGATGTGTAATTCTCCAAAATGTTCGGCTTCCCAGGAAATGAGTCCCGTAAACGGTGATCCTTTTTTGTGAATAGACGTTTCAGAACTTTATGAACGAACTAAATGGAAAGCTTGTGAGAATTCATTCGTTGGCCTGTTTTCTAATGTATGGTATATGTTTAGACCGTACATTTTTTTATGGAACCTTATTTGTAATATAAAACTATTTCTGTCAAGGTACTTTTTTTTTCGCTGGGAAATGCTTTTGCGCATCCCTCCCGGCAGTGTCGCAGAAGGGGATTTATTAAGGTACTAGCTTAAAGTACTAGCTTAAAAAAACTATTAAAACTCTCAACATTCAAACAAATCAAAGATTATAGTTGGTTATCCTTATCATATTGATAGTTAATATAGTTAAATTACTATAAATTTTCGGTTATAACTTCGTACACTTTACCAATGATCATCGATTCAGATGAATTTTACGACGCCTAAGTATGTAGATATAATTTTATTTTTCTTTTTATTTTATTTTTATAAATTAAGGTTTGGTTAGTTACTAGTAATTTAAATATAATTGTATTTAATTAGTGTAGTTAATTGTTAAATTTATCATTGCTAAGTGAATCCAATAATATACTATATACAAATAAAATACTACAATTGAAATTGTCCATATTATATAACCAATTAATGATTCTCAATCTTATTTGAAATCATATTTCAAACAATAATAATTATCGATCGAACAAGTTTATTTTAAGCAAAAAAACTATTTAAACATAGGAACCCAAGGTATTTAAATAAGTACATTTAGCGTCAAAGTTAACCTATGGCGCTAAAAATACTTATCTATATAACTTTAGTTTGGCTAATAGTACTTATTTATATAACCAAACTTATAATTACACAAACGCTATTAACGGTATATGTAAATACAGTAAATTTAGCATCAAAGGTTAAATATAGTAACATGACATAGTTAACTTACGAAGCACGCTGAAATTAGCATATATGATCCTCGGCGGGTGTGTAGATATTTGGCACATATAAAGGCCCGCGTCGGACCACTTGACTGGGTTAATGCTAAGCCTCCAATTATTCGGGTATTGAAATTTCACAGCCACCCGGTTATCGCCGGCGTAGGGCGACGGGCCAACTGTGAGGAGCTGGGCCGTGTCCGTTGTGTTCCTTAGCCACATGACCTGATTGACAACACGTAAGACAATGTAGCTTTATTATGCTTCCTTTAGTTTATTATTGTTGTAAGATATTTACATTATACTTTAATTATTTTTAATTCATTTGTACATCACAATAACAAATACAAGAGAGATAGAGACTAGAAGAAAAGCGATTATAAAGATATTTTGTATATTACTACCTAGCTCGTTGGTATAATAGTTGTTAGCATATGGCATATATGCTAACAACTACTATACTAACAAGCTTGAATGGCGGGTGTCTGGGTTCGCATCCTGGGTCGGACTTAACATACTGCCCTTCGTTTATCACCTAAAGCCGTTGGTGTTTTGCCTGAGCCATGTTAGAATCGATTTTATCTTTCTACAATCACTAACGCTCAGAAAACTTGAAAATAATGGTAGAGACATTCGTTGTTGATAGGTTAATTGATCAACTCAACAATCGGATAGGTATGCTATATAAACATTATTTAGTTTTTGAAACGTTATTAAGTTTAGAAAGAAAACCGATATGTTACATGGCTAGATGTTCTGATCTCTCTCAGTTTTGTATACCATCCTATTTAACATTGTTTGGGCTCACAAAATTGTGCCCTAAATACATATTATGCATGTGAATATTTTCCGCCATGGCTTTTCAATCGGGAGAACATTATTAATTATTTTCCGCGAACCAAAAATTCTATTAACGCTAAACCTATCTGTCTAAAGCAGTATTCGTTATAATGAGGCAGCAATTAAAATTTAATGGAATATTAAATACTACCTCGTTATAACGAATTTCAATCTTACAAACTGGTTATTTATTAAATATGTACATAAACACTACATATTAAAAATTACTAAGCCCAGTTTTTTGTTCTGTGTCATTATGAGTAGGTAAGGTACCAATGCAGAACTATACTACGTACTGTTCACCAACTGTTTTGTTTCTTGATGAGTACTGTTTACCAACAAAGAAATGAGAAATGAAGGTAGAAAACGCATATCATTTCATAACTTATTTATTTTAAATTGTGTATGATTTGTTTATAAAATGTTATATAAAATATATTAACCATATCTAATTGTCCTAAGCTTATTAATCAAACTTATTTTCAATAATTTATGAACAAGTTAATTATAATTATTATTAGGTGTGAAATGACTAGTAATTTATACCCTCATTTTTAATTTATTTGTTGGTAAACAGTACTCATCAAGAAAGGCTGTAGTATAGGTATAAGTATTTTTATAACTACTTTGATATTTTATTCTATTTACCAAAAAAGCGTGACTGTAGTCATATCAGATGACATAACTATATTACGTCATCATCATCATCATCATCATCATCATCATCATCACCAACAACTTGTATCCGTCGACTGCTGGACATGGCCTTTCCGAGAGCGCCTTCCTCATCCAGCCACTTCCCACTACCTTTTTGATGTCGTCGAACCATTAAGCTGGAGAATGGAGGGCGTCCTACACTGCGCTTGCTGGTACGTGGTCTCCACTCCTGAATAAGCCTGGCCAAGTGGCCATCTGTTCTGCGACAGATATGGCCCACTATATATTTACTGTATATTATTATTAGCCATTATTTAATTTAAGCAAAATTACTTCCAACTAATCGAAGAGGCTGTGATAGAAATGGCATCTTACGGGTGGCAATAGAACCATAGACCTTTAGGTTTCTATCTGGCCATGAAGTATTCCTCGTTTTTGCTATAGGTATAAATATTATATATTTTTTCTTAATTGAGTTATTTTAAACATCCACGTTTGCAGTAATATCGTTGTCAATGACATTCTTAATAACTAAAAGTTTTACATGCGTTTTCTTTCATGTCTAGTTATTGTTAGTACTAAAATAATGCTATAGAACTCACGGTTTTGTCTTTGAGCATAACAACTCGGCAATTCAATAGAGCCTCTGAACCAACATGCGCGGAGGCTTTAGTGATGTTCCGCTCCTCGAAATATGGGCCCCAGTGCCGCTCGTAGTGGTGATATTCTTGATATGGCGCATAGTGACGGGAATCCTCGACCTTATCTATGGGACAAAAAAATATTATTAACTATAGATGAGCCATACAGGGACTTTTTGTAGTACACAAATTTCTTTTGGCGCTTCTATGTTAATAGAATATATTTTCCAATAACAGTATGTCTTTTTTTTTTAAATATATATTGTTTGCGATTTCTAATTCCCAAAGATAAAATAAAATATTAGACACATTTTTTTCAAACGCCACCTCATATCATCAAATATTAGACACATTTTTTTAACTCGCGTAGTTCTTGTGTCCGTGAATATGGGGATGAATATAGCCTAGGCTACATAGACAGTAGACACTCAGGTGGATGGGATAGCAAACTGCGAAGAGCGTGTAACTTTCAATCCTGCAAAGTGTTCTGTTATCGTCGATAGTTTTCCACTTAACATAAAATGGGCCATCTCTTTCTAGTAGAAATCTGAATTAGAAATGACCATCATCCATTGTCTAAGGGATGAAAAGTGGTTTACGTAACTTTTTCGAAATAGTTTTTGATATTAGACTATTTTGTACAGCTTCATTGTAAGTCACAAGTCTTTGACAACTAATACTAAAACAAATAAAAACAAGAAGATCATATTCCAACAAATTCATGTAAGTTGAACTGTCTACGTATTTTATTAGTTTTATTAGATGACGTGATAGATCATAGAATTCTATAACATTAAAGGCGTTATGTAAGAGAAGATATTATTTAAAAAATTAGCTTTTAATATTTTCAAGGAGCGGAAATTATTTTTCCACGAACGTCAAAGAGCGTTTTTCTTACTCTTTTTGAAGCTTAATTACTATTCAGGTCTTCGATATCGCTAGAGAGAAGCGCTTAACAGTCTCTTTATAGTAAAACTTTTAAAATTAAACTTAATTTATATCAATATTATAGTCTTTATATTCTTTATTGACAGAGAACTCTTGATGAATATTGAACGTATAAAAACTAAAATATATGAACGTATAAAAATATATGAACGTATAAAAACTAAAATAGGAAACAAATTAACAAATATTGTTATTTTTTTAAGAAACTTATGTAGTGACGTATGTACATAAATAATTTCTTAGTTTTTTTTATTGATATTCTTTTAGACAAACGTTTTTAAAATCCTACGTAAGCCATACTTCGTATTTTTCATTAAATTTCATGTTTGACGACTGTATAAAAATATATTTCTGTTTTTCGGGAACATACTTTATGTTTATATGAGAGTTACTTCTTATGTTTGACATAGTTACTTCTTATGTTTGACATAGTTTATCTAAAGATAATCAGTTGAACAATTCAGGTGTAAAATCTAATAAAAAATGAACCTTGTAATATTTCATGTTTGCGTTTATAATTTGGAATGTTTGTTTTGCTGATGTAGTTTTAATATATTCTTATATTTATTGAGCATTGATATAAGTAGAGGTCAAATGGTTATTAACAAGAGTAGGCAGTTTGCATACAGATTATACAATTCCTTCTCCAATATGGTTCCTAATTTTTTTTTTATTTTATCTAGATCGAAAAGTTCCTGAGCGCACTCTCCGAAATAAGTCCTGTAGAACACCGACAGACAGGCAACTTTTCGGCGATGCTCCAATGATTGTAATTTTACACTAGTTAACGCCTTGTTGCAGATGAGCCTTCTAGCTCGGCGATCCACCGAGTCCAGAGCAGCAAGCTGGTATTTGGCTGATCCATCCCTTAAATATAATGTTTTGGCTGGTGGGAGCCTTCGGCCGTGGCTAGGTAGACCACCCCACCGACAAAGACGTACCGCCAAGCGATTTAGCGTTCGCGTACAATACCGTGTAGAAACCGAAAAGAGTGTGGATTTTCATCCTCCTCCTAACAAGTTAGCCCGCTTACATCTTAGACTGCATCATAATTTACCATCAGGTATGATTGTAATCAAAGGCTAACTTGCAAAGAAAAAAAAAATATGTCATTAACGCCATTGCCTTGTATTACTTAAGCTTGGAATCATTTACATCTTTTTCATAGCATAGTTAGCTCAGGTTCATTTCTCTTAGTTATTATAGTGAATTCTCCAAGTAATGTCAACAGCGCATAAGATATGCTAAGTTTGTTAAGTTGATGAAGCTACGTGAGTAAATATTTTACCGTGAAGCTACTCTACTTGGGAAGAAGCTTTAGTGTAGACTTATGCCATATTAATATTGCTTTAATATGTGTTTGTCAACAATGTGTAACAACATTTGTTGTTGTAGACCCAGCAAACATTGTTTTGCCTTTATCATTTGGGGGTATGAAAAATAGTTGTTGGCCGATTCTTAGAGCTTCCCTATACACACAAAAGTTCATAAAAATCGTTCCAGCAGTTCCGGAGGAGCTTAGTAACAAACACAATTTTATATACTAGATTGTTTCAATGTAAGTGATGAACCACAACAAACAACAATTCGTTTAGGTTCTTTATAAGTTTAGTGTACAACGCTTTTTAATCGACTTTAAAAAAAGGAGGTGGTTCCTGAATTCGATCGTATATATTTTTTTTTTGGAAAATTTGACTTTGTACTACTGTGTTATTATAATTATAATAATGAGATTTTGAAGTTCTCGCATATAAAGTCCTTATTAAGATATCTGATTTTGATGATCGGTTAGTGATAATATACATATTGTTTTGTAGTTTTTTTTACAAAAACTTTAACTCCCACATTAGTCCAGTGGTTAGCCTTTATAGCTAACTGTTATACATGAGGTCCTGGGTTCAAACCCAAGCCGTGAGAAAGCTTAAGCTATTTGTTCTTCCAAAAACTATTCAGTAAAAATATTCCGACTGGAGTAGAAAGTTGATCCCGGTCATTATCATTAAAATCTAAAATATGTGTAGAGCCTTATTATTGCGTTAAGCACACTAAAAATTAAATATCACTCATTAATATTATATATTTATTTAGTTCAGGTTTTAGCCGTGAGACTTCATTCGTGGCGCGGAGTCTAGTGGACGTATGGCAAATTCACCAATTATTTATTATTTGTAAATGTATTTTCCGACTAGTTAGTAATTCTTAAGTAACACGAATTTGTATTTACTATTTAAATGATACTAAAGAGCTAACTGATCCAAGTTCAGAATATGGATATAAAACGTAACTCGGTGCCTACTGACAACACTTCGTATTATAAAGTATGTAGATGACATTGCCCAGTTGACATTTTGATTTTTGAAAACAATGGGCTTTACGGAATACTAAAAATTTAGTTGTTATTGAATTGATGTTAACTATATTAGTTAGCTAACACACGTCAAAGTTAGTGAATTAGCCGGCTGACACTGTAGTGAGTTGTTAAAGTAATAATGGTGATATGATACGAGGTCGTAGCTATCTATTTGGCATACAAAAAGGTTTGCGAACTCAATACTCACTCTGTAACAAATGATCGCTCCCGTCAGTCGCCTCTAGCTTGATATTTTCCCGCAGCTTCTTGGTAATATTCTTAAATATTTCCCTGGACAGGGCGAGCCCGTCCTTTTCATCGCTCCGTCGAGTTCGGTCGCCGTTCGTGTGATAATCTTCCGGCACCAGCGACGGTTCTAGGGATAACATTTTTATGTGCTTGCGTATTATGGTCCATAATAATAATATTTATCCCATCTAAACCATAACATTCGAAAATGTAGAACAGTTTTTCTACAGTAAACAGTTAGAATGTAAAATCTACTTTACTCTGGGAGTGGTTTGGTTTTATTTTGATTTGATTGTCTTCTAATCTATATCAATATTATAAAGCTGAAAAGTTTGTTTGTTTGAATGCATCTCAGGAACTACTGGTCCGATTTGAAAAGTTCTTTGAATGTTAGATAGGCCATTTATCAAGGAAGGCTATAAGCTTTATAATATCTCCGTATACCTTCCGGAACAAAAACCACGCGGATGAAACCGCGCGGCGTCATATTATATAGCTGAAGAGTTTCTTTGTTTGCTTGAACGCGCTAATTTCAGGAACTACTGGTCCGATTTGAAAAATTCTTTCAGTGTTATATAGATCATTAATCGAGGAGGGCTATAGACTATATATATACCCGTATTCCTACGGGAACGGGAACCATGCGGGTGAAACCGCGCAGCGTCAGCTAATTATATTTTTAAGTGAATTATCATCAAGTCTAATAGAAAATTAATTTTAGAACCATTGAACAATATGTGGTGCTCGAGTTTTTCTTTAAAGCAATGTGAATACCTATCGAGAATAGCTAGCTTGAATTATTTATTAAAATATCTTGTTTGTCGCAGCGTTACTTTCCTAAAACTCAAACCGAAACTATAGAGTTGAAGCCGAGATAATCGCAATAAAATATTTTTTGTGACTTTTGGCCTTGAATAACTTACTTGAATCTGTCGTTTCGAGGTTGATCTCAATATATTTGCCTAATTGTTCATTTACAAACTAACTCTCCACTCCAACAAACTCCACATAAAATTCTAAATTTCAATTACCTTTATTATATTTATCAAATTCTAATGTGTGACTGGAAAAATTCCCACCTGCGGTGGAATCTTTTTTAATATCGTAATATACGTCTATTATGTAAATCGTAATGACGCTATATTTTTTAATACAAGTTTCATCGCGATACCAGCTCAGCACAAAATATAAATTTAATATTATGATGTCTAATATAAAACATAAAACAAGTACTTGCAACATTTTTACACAAATATTTTTAGACACTAAACTTGCATATAAATTGTATTTTTTTTTAAAAAAAGCTACTTACCAGTGTAAATCTTTAGATTAAGGTAGAAAAGGATTTATCAAAGTTATAGTTAGGGTTATAAGTTTACAATGTTTATTTAATAAAATGTAATGTCAGTCAATGTTTAATTAATATAATCTTTTCTTCCGAAATTCCCCAGTGCCTGAAGACGAAAGTCTTCGAACAGTGCGCGTTGCCCAACGGATCCGAGATTTGGTCGCTAACTATGGGCCTTATTAGAAGGCTCAATGTCATCGAATCATCGAATCTGATCTTTGTAAGTTTAAGGTTTAAGTTGACCTTTTGAATGTTTTTTTATACGTTTGTTATATTTAAGGATTAATTTGTGTTTAGGTATTTATTATTTGAGATTCAGTATGTAAAAAAAAATATTTTGTATTTATATTGAGCCAAATATCCCTTGTGTGCTCTTTTTGTAGAAAGTGATAGTTAGTGTAAAAAGCTTAACATCATCATTAACAGATTTATGGATCTACATCCTTTTTCTTTTAGTACGGGACATTATTCGTAATAGCCCATCTTGTTACCTTTAGACCAAACGAATACATTTGAAGTCTTTGTATAATTAAAAGTTTTCAAATTTCAAGTTAGTGGTTTGGCAACACCGTTTAATTAAAGAACAGCAAATATACTGTTAACAATCATTATTTTCTATTATTAACCTATTTCGGGCTTAGACACGTTCCTTTGACAAAGCTCGTTTCTCTGTTTAATAATTACTGAAGGCGTAATTTGTTCCATAAATACAAATACCTACCTAGTTTTTTAATCTATTATCTGTAAGGTTAGATAATAGTATTAATTCATGTAAATAATATTTTTTATTAATAATTTATTTAGAATAATATAATTATCATTAAAATTGTGGCACGTAGAATTGCATAATCTGTAACATCTTTTATCTCTTTTAACGCAAAAATAATTTTTGTTTGTTTTTCTTGTAGGATAGTCTATAAATAAGTTTTTTGAGAATTGTTAAAATTTTTCCAAAAGCCACATTTTTTAGTAGCTGCAAACCAATTTATTTTTGTGAATTTAGAAACAAAAACAAAAACAGGACATTTTTTAAGTAAAATACTTTGAAAAAAATATCGCAAACCTGACTACATCGTAAAAAAGAAAAAAAAATATTTTTAATGATCTCAAAAAACTAAATTCTTTTTATTTCATCAAATTATAAATATTTCACTTTTATAATGATCATTGCCATTGTGAGGGTATACAAAGAAACCCCATTTTCAATTATTACCTACTTCAACCAAGTTCAGATCAATTACTGTTTATTTAAGTTACAAAAGTTCGGCAGAACAAAGCCCTCGGGGTACATAATTGGGGTTACCGGCTCCATGCATTAACAGAGGACAACGTTTTGGCAATGTCTAAAAAGCATTAAAAGTTTTAGAAGTTACAACTCCGTTGCGGTCTTGGAATGTTATGTTAACCTAATTGCAAAATGCCAACGAGTGAACCTTTTTAGTTTTATTCATATCTTTATATTCGTAATGCTAACTAACTAGGAAGATAATATTTTATTATTAGATCATTTACACGCTTTATATTAGCTTCACATGTGTTGTAGGATGAAATTTTGCACACGCTCTGAGTTCATTATGATTATGAGTCCCAAAGCACTTGTATGTTTATAGGTAAGCAATACTTGATAGATGCATAATATCACATGTATGATTACACACAAGTGTTGTTTAGCTTTAAATATGCATTAGTACATAAGGCTAAACATAGTATAATACTATGCACTTAGCTAGATTATGAATGAAGAAATAGTCATTAGTTTAATTACTCACTAGGGAAATCATGTTCTTGTCAAAATTATGGAGAATATGAGGGTAAATTAATTAATACTGAAAAGGGATCCTTCTCACCTGACGCAGTACGTATGCAGCATAATGCTAGACACACAAAGTAGAGACCGCGCCACCGCATATTAGACCGGACATCACAGGCGTTGACGCATCACGCCGCTCACCTGGAACAAAGTAAGTATCTATTATTGGTGTATATGCATTAGGAGCTTGCGCTAGCCAGACATTCTTCATTAAACAGGTTTTTTTTTTCTATACTTTACAAGCTAGCCCTTGACAATAATCTCACCTGATGGTAAGTAAGTATGCAATCTTAGACGGAAGCAGGTTAACTTGTTAGTAACAGTTAGCATGGGGAAAGGGATGTGTGTGTTAGAAACAAACGCACACATCCCTTTCCGTTTCTACAACATTGTATCGGAACGCTAAATTGCTTGGTGGTACGCTTTTGAAGGTAAGGTGATAACTAGTCTTAGACCTAGAATAATTTAATTTCAATCGGCCCAGCTGGGGTTTGAACCCAGGACCTCTGTCTTTTAAATCCACCGCGCATTTCACTACGTCAGCTCTGCTCCAACCATAAGAAAGTACGGTAGTCAATTGTAGAGTTTCGACTGTGGTGACTTTGGAAGGTAGCAGACTTCAAGGGTTCACACCAACCGTCCAAGTATAAGGCGTATAATTTTAATATTTTCCACGATATAATATGAAAAAAAAATGTCCCTAGTCGTAAGTCACTCAGTGGCAACCCTTCAAAAACCACCACTAAAGGTTAATCTCTCTAGCAAAATGTTGTCAGAAAACTAAAAGTCTGGTGAATAGACATGATTCTTCAGGATAGTTGATAGGAAGTCTATATATTTCATAATAAGCTCGGTGGCTAATTATAAAATATAGATCGTTACTTAACGTACGTAAAGTAAGTTACCCCATGCTCACCATAGTAGTACGGTTAGTACGGTTACTAACCTATGGTGAGCATGGGGTAACTTTTAGTCTTCATAAAATAGTAAGTCTAGCTATTGCAAGCTATCCCGTTCTAATAGGTAATCACATTATTCGAAAGTCAACCGTAGAATTAGGTCATTGGATCCTACATAATTGAATTAGTACATGTCCTCGAAGTTAACCGATGCTTAAACTAAAGCTAACATTACCAGTACCATTACCAAACAGTGGTATTTTACTTGTCCGTTGCTAAGAAATCAGTAGAATCAGTGAGAATCAGAAAATTATGGTCAAAATTAACTTTTGTATCTCTAATTGTAGGGTTCGACGTTTTTATAACTCGACAGTGTAATTTTTGATTTTTTTGTAATTTTCTCTATCTCTGTCTATCTAGGTTGTTAGAGAGAGATGAAGATGGTTGGAGATGTTATCGAATAACTTGTTAGAAAGGGGGTGATAGAGACGAATTCAAGAGTCACATTATCTAAAACAACATTATAGAATAGCGCTATTTATATTAAATTATTGTGAAATAATACGGTTGTTTTGTACTTTATTGTGAAAATGATACCTGAAAGGGTTTTCAGGTTTAATTTTTGCGTCAGTTTTAGCTTAATTTTGACCTTAAGGATGGAAAATAATATAAATAGCTGTTATTAGTGTGACATACGAAACTGAGATTACAATTAATATTAGCAATTTCATAATACTTCTACTTGTTCCTAAGCTAAAACTATTATCAGATTCTTGATAAAATTAATCTCACTCTGTTAATGTCTTTCACAGCAACAGTTATGCGTCAAATAATATTTAAAAGATGATCTATTTCGCGTTTTAGTTGATGTTTCGATTAAAGGTATTCGCGAAATACTCGTAGAAACAAATTTGACGCACAGCTTTAAATTTCCATTTTCAGTACTTGAAATTTTACACAAAGCTTCAGCCTCGGGCTTCAGAAGCGTCGAGAGATATCTGTCTATCAAATTCGAGGAAGCCACAGATATTATTGATATAATAATATAACTAGAGGACGCTCCCGACTTCGTCTGCGTGAAATTTAGCTTTTTTACAGACAGACAGACAAAAATTTCAAAAAGTTTCTGTTTTAATTACGAATAAATAACTTAAAGCACATGTTAAGACACAGTTATTTTGAAATCACACATAGATACTTCAGTTGTGTTTATTTGTAGTGTGTAGCGTAGCGGAAAAAGCAAAATCGTGTCACGACATGTCGTGATGGCTTCTGATGTGCCTCATACAAAATGATACCGATTCTGTTCTAATGCGTCACACGACACGTCAGACAAATATAAAACCGGCTTTATTCCATTGTCATTAGTGCGTCAAAACTGAGGCTAACGAAGGTGGCTAATTGTCTTAATATAATTTAAGGTACTGTTACACATGTTCTAAAATAGCATGCTAAAAACGTGCCATTAAGTGTGCTCCATACGATCATACTTATTATCAGTTTACATTTGCTAGCATGCCATTTTTAAGTATGCTTCAGAATAAGCACGCCCCTTTTCACCCGCGCAGCAAGTAGCATGCTCATAAATCGCACAACTGTTTGATTCTTGAGCAAGCTCGAAATAAGCATGCTCATAAGTAGCAACTGCTCAATAGTAGCAGGCCTTCGAGCTTGAAATTTGAAATGAGCATGTGTAACAGTAGCTTTAGTCGCATAGTAAACAACGAAAGGATAGTACTTGTTGGGAAAAAAAAGTTAAGCTTATATCATACTACCTACTTTGAAAAGTTAAGTATATGTCATTATATTTTTGTAATATTTTAGGGATAATCTAAACGGCTTACAGTAAACGTTAAATATACTATGGTAAACAGGATGATCGTAACTTTACTCGTACCACCACGGTAATTGGTTAAAGTGAAATTTATGCCAAAATAAACACATTCCCTTTTATGCAATATCGAACTTTGTTTGTAGAATCATGCTAATGTTTGCCTTTGTGTTGAGTAACTGTATAATATACTAGCGGACGCCAGCGACTTTGTCTGCCCTTAGACCTTGTTAATCCGGCCTTCTCGAAAAAAACATAACGGACGTATACTAAATATAACCTACATCCCTGTCAAATTTTACTTCGTACGTCGAGCGATTTTAGAGATTTCGTGATGAGTGAACCTTTGGTTTTTATAACTTTAATTATGATAATTTGTCAAGTTGTCTACAAGCCTAAGAATATAATTTAAAATTTTCAAAATCTCTTAATAATTAAAGTATACTGGGTGTCCCATAATAATTGATGGATTAAACGCAAATGGAAAATACTTCACCTAAATTATTGATTACGTTTTACGATTAATTGTTGAAAATTGTGAGTGGCATGGGCTATGGAACGAGCTATGTTAGGAGTATCTCCGCGAGATCAAATCAGAAATGAGGAGATCGGCAGAAGAACCAAAGTCACCGACATAGCTCAACGAGTTGCGAAACTGAAGTGGCAATGGGCGGGGCACATAGTTCGAAGAGCCGATGGACGTTGGGGTTCCACAGTGCTGGAATAGCGACCCCGCACTAGTAAGCGCAGTGTTGGTCGATCCCTCATCAGGTGGACTTACGACATCAAGCGAGTCGCAGGGATTTGCTGGATGCAGGTGGCTCGGTATCGTGATGTTTAGAAGTACCTACAAAAGGCCTATGTCCTGCAGTGGACATAGGCCTTTTGTAGGTACTATCAGCCACAGTGGTTAGGTTAAGTCCTCATTCGCACGAGAGTTAAAAAAGCGATACGTTAAAACAGCGTTGGCACTTTTATTTACGTTCTTAATGGTCTATTTCTAACGCCTAAAATTTAAAATGCAACACTGCTCGATAAAAAGGGTTGGGTCGATAAAAAGGGGGATAAAAGGGTTTTAAAAACGCTGTCGTGTTGGTAATGCATTTGTTGTACTCTCGTGCGAATGGTTGCTTATTATCAGACTGTTTTGACGGCCCCACAGGGACCGGTCTTCCTCTTTATAGAACAAGGGATATGGAGCTTAGACCCAGCACGCTGCTCAAAGTGGGTTGACGGGCTGAGAGTGCTGATGTTAAATTCATTCACAACAACTATGAGATGTTGTAAATACCGCCACTTTAACGTGATCTCTAAAGCACAGGGGTGTAAAACCAATTAATTCCCAACTCTGGGCTGAGAATATTTACCGATTTTTTTTTAAGAAGAAAGATTAACTCAGTATCCCAAAGACCGACCAAGGATTCAAATCCAGGACTTAGTGATACGAAACCACATAGGATTTTAAATTGAGGTATGCCAAGTTACAAGTAAAAAAACAACAGCTAAGTATTGTTTTTGCTAACTAGAGAGCAGAACAGTTCATAAGACCCGAACGATTTGAGTTGCCCAAAATTATTTACTAAGTACATAATATTATTATTATTATTACTTTTAATCGCTTTTCCCTGTTGCTACTGAAAGCAAAATATGCAAAATGTCTTCTAAAGTTTAGCGTATTCATTTCATATTATTATAGAACTTTGTCTAAGCAAATCAAACAATTTCTTGAGAACTCATCTCAAATTCTGTCTTTCGATTTCAATCTGAATAGATTTACCTTTTTAACGTATTTCCTATTCTTTGGTTTTCTTTTTCTTGAGGGAATTACTTAATTACTTTCACACAATATTATTTATGAGCAAACAAAATGAAAAAGTCGGAATAAAGTAAAAAGATAAGGTAACATAAGGTACCCTATTATATACTCCGGCTAATAAGTATGTAACATTTTCAAAATTTCACAGTTTTAGTACTAAACATATTGTGTGTTTTATGAGTAATTTTTGGCCGCAAATAGTTTTTGAGATATAAAGTTAAGTGTGTTACAAATGTGTGCGAAGTCGAATTGATTTTATAAAATGAATTTTATCAACAGTATCTTGATAAAGCTTGACTATTTTTTTTAATTCTTTACAAGTTAGCCCTTGACTACAATCTCACCTGATGGTTAAGTGATGATGCAATCTAAGATGGAAGCGGGCTAACTTGTTAGGAGGAGGATGAAAATCCACACCCCTTTCGGTTTGTACACGGCATCGTACCGGAACACTAAATCGCTTGGCGGTACGTCTTTGCCGGTAGGGTGGTAACTAGCCACGGCCGAAGCCTCCCACCAGACAAAATTATAACCATTACCGAATCTTGACGATTTTGTAATCCTCAACAGCCTCAATAATGCTTAACGGACAGACAGTATTTGATTTTACAATGAATCAGTTTAGAATTTATTGTCTAGTACTTATTTACCTTGATCTGTCAACTACCAAGTCTGTGCGAGAATGGGAAATATTATTATGGCGAAAGGACTATGGGAAATGTAACTAAACTACATGGGTTATTGTTTGATTACCTATCAGAATGAGCAATGTAATCATCAATCAACTTGATATGTAATAGAATGAGCTACCAAAGCCAGACATCCCTCATTTATCGGAGCCTGAAAAATTGTCTACTCGTAGGATAGCACTATGGCTATGTAGTCAATTATAAAGTTTGGACACGCTGGCATTGAAAAGTTTGGAAGGCTGTGTCCAAGTATAAAATGTATTTTTTAGATATTTTCTACGAGATATCGTACGGAATTATGTCTTCTGTCGCCAGATTTTTTTCATTTTTGTGTGAATGGCGACTATAGACATATTTTTTTATAATATAGGTAATATGCCGAGCAAAATATCAAAAATTCGTTTTTTACATGGACAGTTGAGGGTCTGGATCCTTGAAGTCACGGCCTGTAGCAATGTGGCACTTCAATTCTCTTGTTAAAAACGCTTAAGCTTTTAAAAACTAACAAAATTTTAGGGATTGACAGATCCGATCGACAACTTGATCACGTGACCTGTCGACAATTAATGTCATTCCCATATATTTTTTTAAATTTTCGAAGCGTTAGCATTTGTAGAAATAGAATTGAAGTGACACATGGCTACATGCAGTCCAAACTCTATAATTGGCTATCATACTTACGTACGATAAGGAACATAGGCTTACGAACTTTCAGCCTTAACTAAACGAACGATAAAACATATATTTTGTCATCATCATATCAGCCGAAGGACATCCATGACTGTCTGCAGGATATAAGCCTTTTGTAGGGACTTCCAAACATCACGATCCTGAGCCACCTGCATCTAGCGAATTCCTGAAACTCGCTTGGTGTCGTCACTCCACCTGGTGGAGGAGTCGACCAACACCGCTCTTTCCAGTGCGGGGTCGCTGTTCCAACACCTTGGGACCCCAACGGCCATTAGCTCTTCGAGCAGTGATAACGAGCACAAATAATTTCACAAATAACTCAAGTTATAATAAATTGCGTCGTGGACAAAAAAGATCTCTGCCTCACTATGGCGTTGATTCAGGCGAGACCTTAAGTCTTCACGAACATGATTACGGCTATAAATTTAGTAAATTCAAACTAAATAGCCAGTGCACAGTAAAACCAACTGTGGTTTGTGTTGCGTCGTGGTTAGGGTTGATTTAAATATGTATTTTGTAGAATAATAAATAAATAAATAAAAATAAAACAGATGAGGTATGTCTGGCTAACGCAATCTCATAGTCCTTAAGTGGTTTGCGAGAGCAGTAATAGTAGATTTTCACACAACCGAACTTACCCAATGTTATCTTACCTTAACGAAATATGAAACTTGTTTGATATTGGATGCTGATGGAAATTTTACCTAACATTTATTTATTATCAATATAAGTCTTAGGTAATATAACGTAATTTGATGTTTTTCTTTAAAATAAACATTAAATATCTTCAAAATAAATAAAAACCTACCTACGCAGTACATGTCTATGTTTAACAATCATTATAAGTTATAATTGGATCTTAGCTTTAAAGAAAATTTTTATTTTTAGAATATTAATTGTGTTTAAAAACAAAAAGTGATTTATTCTAGTTATTGGTTTATTGACAACAATCTTCGTCCGTTCATCAGCCATATACACGGCTTTTACAGCATTTACGGCCTCCGTGGCAGTTGATTTACAAGACGGAGGTCCTGGGTTCGAACCCCGCCTGGGCCGATTGAGGTTTTCTTAATTGGTCCAGGTCTGGCTGGTGGGAGAGTTCGGCCGTGGCTAGTTACAACCGTACCGGCAAAGATATACCGCCAAGCGATTTAGCATTCTGGTACGATGTCGTGTAGAAACCGAAAGGAGTGTGGATTTTCATCCTCCTCTTAACAATTAGCCCGCTTCCATCTTAGATTGCATCATCACTAACGATCAGGTGAGATTGAAGTCAAGTCTAACTTGTAAAGAATAAGAAAAAAAAACACAACACTGCTTGGTGATATAAATAATTACGGTTGTAGTACTTCCCCCAGTCTAATCACTCGTATATTACCAAGAGCCATTCTAGTAAAAGTTCACGTGATATTTAGACAGTGTTAGGCAAATACGAGCACAAAGTACAAACGCAGTATGACTAACTTGTCCAATAAAACAAATATCGAAAAGCTAAAAACCGTGTAGCATTTGACCCACCAGCAAATCTTATGAATAAACACTGTTCGCTGTACCGAATAAAATACAATTTAGTTTCGGATATAGGAGAAATGTGTGCTAGTATCTTTTCCAGCAGATATTTTAGACAGCTTTTTGGCTCATACGCGTCCACGATACTAAAATGATTGGCTGTGGTACGTGCCACTTGTTTGCCCTTTATGATCTAATATTTATCTTAACTGCGCGTCCGTTTGCCAAAATAATGTTATTGTTTTGATATCCAATGTAGAGTGGGTTTCTATATAAATAACTTTTGATAGAAATAGACATTATGAATATTTAGACAGGGCGCTTTGAGGAAGTTGATTATAGTGAGCCATGTATGACAGTAAGTCAATACTAATAATATATAGAGGTAAATTTTGTAAGTTGTTAGGTAATTTGTAAGTAACGCTTGATAGCCCAGTGAATATGACTTCTGCCTTTCATACGTTATTCGGCACGCACCTAAAACTTTACAGTTATGTGCATTTTAAGACATTAAATCATACGTGTCTAAAACGTTGAAGGAAAAATTTCGTGAGGAAACAGGCATACCTGAGAATGTCTTAAATATCTACATATGTAAAGTCTGCCGATCCGTACTTACTTACTGGGCCAGCGTGGTGGACTAAGACCAAGCCCCTTTCATTCTGAGAGGAGACTCGTTCTCAACAGTGAGCCGAATATGGGTTTTTCATCACATCAGCCAATGGACGTCCACTGCAGGGACTTTTGTAGGGACTTCCAAACATCACGATACTGAGCCGCCTGCATCCAGCGAATCCCTGCGACTCGCTTGAAGTCGTCAGTCCACCTGGTGGGAGGTCGACCAACACTGCGCTTACTAGTGCGGGGTCGCCATTCCAGCACTTTGGGACCCCAATGGGTTATTAATAATGATAAATGATGAGATTATTTCTAGATCTACTAAAGCAATATTAAAATTAGCAGGGCGTCCGCTAGTACCTAATTTATAAAACTGAATTTAATTCAACGATTTTAATAATTTCATTATATTTATTAGTTGTTGAAGCGATAGTTGCCTTATTGCTTGGCATTGACTTTTTGTTCGAGTGAAGTTAGACAGACAGATAAGTCGTCTGTCTTAGGATGGTTTTAGAGTCACGCTGATCGGACGCTGAACGTCGGCGCTAACAGCGCATAGCGCGCCGACCACCACACGCGCTGATAGCTACGCGTTATTCTAAAACCGCTCCATAAGAGTTCATACATTTCGTCTGTCAGCGCCGACGGTCAGCGTCTTATCAGCGAGACTCTAAAACCAGGCATATACAATTATATACTTATAAAAATACTGTTTTATTGTATATTTAAACAATCGTTAACAAACGTATTCATAAATACAACAGTTTATTTTACTAATGACAAGAAGTTTTATTACCCGTGAATATTATTCCTAACTATGGCCACAATATTCCGAGTAATAAAAAGATTCAACGACCCATTATGTCACACAATAGAGTAAAATAACGTATTTACGAAAAGGTCCAAATGTAATTCGCGATTTAGAACCGTGAAAGTCAAAAGAAAAGTTAAAATAACAATGGTGAGTCGAAAGTAGGGGAAAAGTTTACTTATAAATTGGGGCTTAACTAAAGTATAATGCTCTCTGCTTTTAAGGAAACATTGTAAAAATTCAAACGACCGGCTCGAGGTAACATTTTGAATAATGAACGCTGAGAGTAAATGCGACTAAGATTTTCTATAACATAAAACAGGATTACCGCTTTTTATTTACTTTTCTACTGGCTTTTCTGAGCATCCCTTCTATATATTTTTTTTATTTTTTCTTTGAGCATAACGTTATCATCATTATCAACCCATATTCGGCTCACTGCTGATCTCGAGTCTCCTCTCAGAATGAGAGGGATTAGGCAAATAGTCCACCACGCTGGCCTAATGCGGATTGGCAGACTTTACTTAAGCAGAGAATTTAAAAAATTCTCTGGTATGCAGGTTTCCACACGAAGTTTTTTCTTCACCGTTTGCGACACGTGATATTTAATTTTTTAAAATGCACACAACTGATAAGCGGAGATGCATGTCCGGATCGGATTCGAACCCACACCCTCCGGAATCCACTGGGCTATCTTATTACTTAGAAATTACCTACAACTCACAAACTTACAAAATTGACCTCTATATATTATTAGTATTGATACTGTCATAAATGGCTCACTATAATCAACTCCCTCAAAGCGCCTTGTAGTCCGGTCAAACAATCTTACCGAAATTCAGCTTGGTTTGAATTTAGGTAACTTCGAATGTCTAAATTGACCGGACTATTGTCAAAATATTCATAATGTCTATTTCTATCAAAAGTTATTTATATAGAAACCCACTCTACATTGAATATCAAAACAATGATGAGAGATGAAAATTAAATACACACCTACAGGGTATGGACAATGATGCCATATAATGATGATATTATAGAAACCCAATAAGCTACATTAAATTTAAAGATAACATACAGCAATTTTCACCTAGTAATAATTAGGACCTTCTATTACTGGTATTTACATTGGGCTAATGGAAACTCCGCCATTTAGACCGTAATGTTACCCTTCTATTCAGTTGCGATATTACATTTATGCTATCATTTCTAAGAGCTGGATAATGTTCACCATTAGGAAAGATTCCGATCGTAATATCTTCGCGACTTTGTGTCAATAAAAAACAACGATAATGATCGTTTTCACAATGAAAAAAGATGACAATTGTAGTGATTATTTTATTTTATTTATTTATTTATTTATGTACACTTACAACATACATATAGATACATGCACAAATAGATAATGTTTATAAATATCTCGCATTCATTTATACCTACTTACCTCTATGACAAGTGCACAGAACACTCATTAATAAAAACATGATTGTGAACAGTTAAATACAATACAAGGACCAACAGAATAATTATTATGAGGAAGGACTCACCGATAGATGATGAGTTTTTTTTAAAGACAATAAAAGAATTGCAAAATATGCCGATGTCAGGTATAGAACGAGATAGTTCATTATATTTTGCGCTTATACGAGCAACGGGGGCTTGATCTAACAATAAACGCGCATAATTATAAACTAAAACCTACCAAGTGCGAGTCGCACCACGCGCCGTATAGTAAAGATAGACTAAATAGGCACTATAAAGATAACTTAGGTCAGCCACTGACGATCAAGTAATCTCACATGCCTGCCGTGCTTGACAGCCGATAAAACTAATCGTGTGTTGGTCGCGATGTACATGATATCACGCCGAACGTAACCAACACACGACCAGTTTTATCGGACAAGCCGTTAGCGTTGCAGGCATTTGAGTTTACTTGATCAATGGCTAGTATTAAAGACTTCAAATTTACAGATTTATGTTTAGGTAGGTTTATAATACTTTTTCGTCACATAGCCTACAAAGCTGTGATAGTTGTCCGTTTATTATTATATTACTACTTCTGTTTTTTTTCACGTATCCTTAAACAACCGTTTAGCTGACAGATAACAGAATTTTGACTCCGTGGACAGACAGATGAATATGGCGAAACTACTAGGGTTCCTCGTTGGCTACGGAATCCTGAAAGTAATCTCCGAAGTATCTTATGCAAGTCAAACTAGCTTTGGGGCCACAAATAGGAGGCGGTGAGTCGTGGTGAAATATATTGAAATTGGAGTCAAGGCAGTGTGAAACTAGATAAGAAGCAAATCACATGTTTTGCCTGTTCAAGTTAAATGGATTCTCACACCGTTGGCTCAGAACTATTTAGGCCTTTATAACAAAATAGATTTACCTATTTAGATTCACCTTTTCCTATTTATATTGATAAAATTCAGATATATGTTTTGTTATATTTTTCGACTAGGTATGTACAAAAATATCTCATATTTTTAGTACACTACAGACTGTTAACGCCATACACACACATTACAGATATATACTTGTCTCCCTTCTTCTCCTACCTTTTCCATTTCCTTATTCTCGTGAGAGGGAGACAATTGCAACCCGCAACGCCAGACGCTTCGATCAAATTAGTCAATCAATGTTCGCCGCCTGATAACTACGCATAAATTGGCTCGCGCGCTTTCTAAATCAGTGATTATTATAAACTATAATATGTGTTGTGAGTGCATTGGTGGGCTTCTATGAGCTGTCGAAGGCGCCTAGCAGCCCTGTGAGATTTGCTGCTTCACAAGGTCAGTTCACGAGATCCTTTGTCTCCAAAGTTCACCTATTTCCACACCATATTTTTTGGTCCTTCTCCCTGGATATACTTTCTATTCCCGCTATTTATTTATTTCTTCATTTCTACGCCTAATCCGCTATATTTACATACTTTTACATACATTTACACGCTACACACACGCTACACGCCGCTAACGCCACGACGCCATTTTCTTTTAAATTCTAACAATGGCCGAGAAAGAAGATTTGCAGTTAGAAATACGCTTGCTTCAAGCGAAGCAACAAAGTTTTTATAAGCATATACAAACCCTGTACGATTTGTCGCAAAATTTAAAAGATGACGTAACCATCAAAAACTTTTTAATTAGACTTAAATGTTTAGACAATTTAAGAAATGATTACGTGTCAGTTACAGACCAACTGAATATATCTAACTTGAAAGCCAACCCCAAATCGCTTATTAATTTTGATACTTTAACTTCTTTTGACGAACTATTCTGTCACATTAAAAGTGTTGAATCAGATATATTAGCCAAATTGGCACGAAATAAAACGCACAATTTAGATCTCCTCAAAAAACTGCCTGCTTTGGAGTTAAGGGGTTTTGACGGAAATCCAACGCATTGGTCTGTTTTTTATGAAAACTTTAAAACGCTTATACACAACAACGAAAACTTATGTAACGCCGAAAAAATACAATATTTATTAGGCAAATTATCAGGAAAAGCCTTGTTAGTTTGTTCTGGGATACAACCGGTAGCCAGTAACTATGAATTAATTTGGAATTCGCTTATCGAAAAATATGAAGACAAAAGAACGCTAGGATCAATGTATTTAGAACAAATATTGAATTTTAAAAGTACTCATACGCTAACGCAAAACTCATTAGAATTATTTATTGAGCAATTTTGTTCTGCACAAGCCGCATTATCATTATTAGGTATTTCTGACTTAACGGACTTTATATTTTTACATATAGGTTTGAGTAAGTTAGACAAGGAAACTGTAATGCTATTTGAGCAAACGCATCGTAGTGAGAAAATACCATCTTTCGCGTCTTTAGTAGAATTTGTCAAAGAACAAAACAAAATATACACATTGCGCAACTCATCGCCGCAGACTTCGAAACAAAATTGGAAGGTAAACGCAAAACAAATAAACCGAACGCCGCACGCTCGCTCGCTTCACGTAGATTATAATAAACCTAGTACGTCTGATCATAATAGGCAATTTCAAACTCAAAGATGTCCTGATTGCGAACAGGATCATCATCTTTTCAGATGTAATAAATTCAATGAACGCGATCCAAAATCTAAGATACAATTTGTTCGGTCTAACAAATTATGTATTAATTGTTTAAGTGGATTTCATGTACTAGAAAATTGCAGAAGTAAGATAAGATGCTTCTGTGGGTCTGCACACCATTCGAAATTGCATTCGGGAATCGAACCCGTGAAACATAGCCACGCGCAAGTGTCAACGCTCCTCTGTAAAAATGTTGCCCCCCCGCAGCCCGCGCACGCGCAACCGCTGACCGAGTGCGATAGCACTCGACGTGACGTGGGATCGACCGAATCGCTCGCGCGGAATATGCCTACCAACTTCAGTCGCCCGCCGGCCGCCGCCGGGAGCGACGCGTCACTTCATTCTTTAAAAATACAGACGAAAGATACGACAGTGTTACTTCCGACTGCAGTAGTATATGTTTATAACAATGCTGGTGAACGTTTTAAGATGCGAGTGCTGTTAGACACCGGTAGTTCGTGTCATATAGTAACTAAATCGCTTTGTAATCGATTAAACTTAAAAATTAATAAGTCTAATACGACACTACACGCTTTAGGTGACAATCGAGTGAACGCACAGGGACACGCATTTTTAACGTTTGAATCTCGCTTACAAAATAGATGTAAATATTCTATAAAAGCTTGCGTTATGGATTCAATTTCGCGAAATATTCCAAATGATATTATAGATTTAAATAATTTACATCATATAAAAGGATTACCTCTCGCTGATGAGGAATTTTATTCGCCTGGTGATATTGATTGCCTTATCGGAAATGAATTATTTCCATTTATTTTAGAAAATAATAAGGTAGCACACCCTGATTCGTCCGTGGCCGCTATTCAAACTACACTCGGCTACATTTTAATGGGAAAAGCAAGCTACTTAACGCCCTCGCATTCAAAAGAAAAATCTTTTCATATTTTCTCTGAAAATACTGAATCGAATTTAGATAAATTAACGCAACGCTTTTGGGAACTGGACTCAGTACCTACTAAGATACATATAAGTCAGGATGATTCCGCTTGCGAACGTATTTTTTCAGATAATATTTCGCGCGATATATCGTCAGGTCGTTATATTGTTTCCCTACCTTTCAAATATGATACCAAATTACTTGGTGATTCATTCGCAATTGCTAAACGCTGTTTATTACGCTTAGAAAAACAATTTAATAATAATCCATCGCTACGCTCCGATTACAACGCGACCCTTAAATCTTACATAGATGAAGGTTATCTTAATAAAGTTAGCCAATCCTCACGCAATATTAATTCTTATTATATTCCGCATCGTGCTGTCTGTCGGCCTGACAAGCAAACCTCCAAAACGCGTATTGTTTTGAACGCCTCATGTAAAACCACTTCAGGAAAATCGCTTAACGATTTGTTATATACAGGTCCAAATCTACAAAGCAATATTTTTGATCTACTACTTAATCTACGCCTGTATTCTGTCGCTTTAAGTGCTGACGTGGAAAAAATGTATTTTAGAATTAAACTTAAACCAGAAGATCATCGTTATCAGCGTATTCTGTATAGGTTCGATTCAAATGACCCTATTGATACGTATGAATTTAATTGTGTATCTTTCGGTCTGTCAGCGTCACCATATCTCGCGATGCGTGTGATTAAAGAACTAGCTAACGATGAACGCTCACGATATCCAGCAGGCGCTTGGGCAGCTGGACGGCATTTCTATATGGACGATTTCGTCTCCTCCGTCCCTTCTTTAGAAGATGCTACGAACCTTTACTATGAGCTTGTTAATCTGTTCAACGCTGGTGGTTTTAAATTAACAAAATGGATATCAAATAATACTCGCTTACTTCAAGAAATTCCGCCTGAATTACGCTCGCCTAACATCGTTCAGTTTGATGAACACTCAATAACCGCTAGTACAAAAATAGTTGGCTTACAATGGGAGCCTAACGATGATGTTTTTACGTTTAAAGTAAATGTACCTACAGAATATAAGTGCACCAAACGCATTATTCTGTCCGTCACCGCCCGCCTTTTCGATCCGCTTTCTTTATTGGGTCCTGTAACCGCCTTATTAAAATTATTAGTGCAAGAATGCTGGAAACAAAATCTACACTGGGACGAAGAAGTTTCTACTAGTATAAGTGACCAATGGTTTCAGTTACAACGCGAGCTACATTTGTTAGAAAGGTTGCAGATTCCGCGACATATAGGTATTTTTCAAACCACAAACAATATTTCGCTTATAGGGTTTGCAGATGCTAGTGAAAAGTGTTACGGAGCTGTAATTTACCTGCGCGTAAGCTCTAGTGAATCAGGTGACGGTCAAATCACATTACTCTGTTCGCGGTCTAGAGTAGCTTCCCCTAAAGGCAATGTGTCTTTACCGCGACTCGAACTTTGCGCTAATCTTTTATTATCGAATTTAATTGTCGCTGTAAAAAACTCAATAAGTGAACGCGTAACAATAAATAAAATATACGCTTTTTCTGACTCCACGATCGCACTTTCGTGGGTCCGCTCGCCTGCACATAGGTTTCAAACCTTTGTTGCAAATAGAATCGCCGCTATAAACGCTAATCTTCCAGCTGAAAACTGGTTCCATATTTCTGGTAAAGAAAATCCCGCCGATATAATATCACGCCCTATTTTACCCGCTAAGTTTATAAATAATACGCTTTGGTTTCACGGACCTCCGTGGGCCACGCTTCCTTTCAAAGAATGGCCAATCAATGAATGTCATTCTCACGCTATCGATGAACTACCTGAACATAAAACGCTTATTTCTTTAACCGCTAAAGTCTGTACAGATAATGAAAGTACCGATTTATATTATAACTCCGCGATGCGCATGTCAAATTGGAATAAATTCATACACTCTTGGGTGTATGTGCTTACATTTTACGAGCTATACAAAAAAGGCATTGTTTAAATATTAATAGCCCAGCTTTGCGAAAGCTCAATGCGTTCCTAGATTCAAATAAAATTATACGTGTTGGAGGCCGACTGTCTCAGTCACAATTGGGATATTCGCAGATGCACCCAGTCGTCCTTCCGTCTAAAGATCGCATAGTGCACTTGCTCGTAGATTATTTTCATAGGCAGAATACACACGCAGGGCCTGCTCTATTGCTTGCTCTATTACGCCAAAATTATTGGGTTATCGCCGCTCGTAACATGGTACGCCAACGAGTACAAAGCTGTAATCGTTGTTTCAAGCTTAAGCCAAAAAATACCTTCCCTGTAATGGGCGATCTGCCCCCCTATCGCGTAAGCGAAGTAAAAAGCTTCGTTTTCTCGGGCGTTGATTTCGCAGGGCCCCTCTACATAACGCCTTATCGCCGCCGCGGTGTAAAAAGCATAAAAGCTTACCTGTGCCTATTTGTTTGCTTAACTACAAAAGCTCTACATCTAGAGCTAGTGAGCGATTTAAGTACAGAGTCATTTTTAAACGCTTTTAAAAGATTTATTTCTAGAAAGGGCCCTATTTCTTTAATAAGAAGCGACTCGGGAGGCGCTTTTGTTAAAGCGGATAGATGTCTGAAGGAAATTCACGAGCTTTTGTCAAAGGATAAATTTTTAGACCAACATTTAGCAGATTTACGCATACAATTCCAAAGAAACCCACCTTACGCTCCGCATTTCGGTGGAATATGGGAGAGTAACATTAAATCTGTTAAAACCCATCTATTTAGGGTCATTGGAAATCAAATTTTGACATACGAAGAGCTCAACACTGTCCTTATTCAAATTGAAGGAATAATGAACAGTCGCCCGCTCTGTGTATTAAGTTCAGATCCTTCCGATCTCACTGCTCTAACACCATCGCATTTTTTGAATATAACACCACTTAAATACTTACCGGCTAAGGACCTTACGGACGTACCTCAGAACAGGCTTACACGCTATCAGTTGTTGTCAAAATTGGTCCAATCATATTGGGACAGATGGAACCGTGAATACCTAACTTCGCTTCAAAGTAGACAAAAATGGAACACTCCATCAAATCCGATTAAAGTAGGATGTATTGTCATTATACGAGACGATAACTCACCGCCTCTTAGTTGGCCTCTAGCCATAGTAGAGGAGCTCTATCCCGGTAGAGACGGTATCGTACGAGCCGCTAGAGTTAAGACCAGAATTGGTTACTATACGAGAGCTGTAGTAAGGCTTTGCCCTCTACCTCTTCAATAATATTCGCACTTTAATATTAACGCTTTAACCTAATTAATTAATGTTTATTTTTAATTTATAGTTAGTCTTTTCTTACAACTTTATTATATTATTTATACGCTATCGCATCATCGCAAACTTTTATTTTCCTGAAGGCTTTGCCTCAGCCCGGGGGATAAATGTTAACGCCATACACACACATTACAGATATATACTTGTCTCCCTTCTTCTCCTACCTTTTCCATTTCCTTATTCTCGTGAGAGGGAGACAATTGCAACCCGCAACGCCAGACGCTTCGATCAAATTAGTCAATCAATGTTCGCCGCCTGATAACTACGCATAAATTGGCTCGCGCGCTTTCTAAATCAGTGATTATTATAAACTATAATATGTGTTGTGAGTGCATTGGTGGGCTTCTATGAGCTGTCGAAGGCGCCTAGCAGCCCTGTGAGATTTGCTGCTTCACAAGGTCAGTTCACGAGATCCTTTGTCTCCAAAGTTCACCTATTTCCACACCACAGACTAAGCTTACTGTTTTATCGATTCCAGTGCAATAATTATCGTTAAATTTGTTTAAGTTGACTGGGTTGAGGGATTTAGTAATATTATGAACTAGCGGACACCCGCGATTTTTTTCTGCATGAAAATCAATGTAAACCTTTAAGCCCTTTTTCACCACTTGTTGAATTAAAAAAAAAATCAAATCATTTTACATTTCGTAATTTTTTTTTATGATTAATACACAAATTTTTATAACTGTAACTTTAAACACATAGACTCCAATTGATAACCTCCTTCTTTTTTAAAACTTTCAACCCCTATTTCACCCCTTCCTCTTTTTATTTTTGGTATAAAAAGTAGCCTATGATCTGCTCCAAGGTCCCATTTATCAAAATATCAAAATTCATCTAGATGGATTCGGCCGTTTACGATAAAAGTTTTTAATCAATTTTGAAATTTTATAATCTTATTTATTTTGCAAACATTTTCCAGACAATCTTTGCTCTTTACGTATAAATTAGTTAACATTGACCTTATTTACCCGAAAGTCTCATTAAATCAACATTCAACCGTAGTCATTACTCTATCTAGAAAATATAAAATCTTAAACTAACCCAAGCTCGGAATCTAACCCTCTCTTTTGGAAACAGCACTACCGCGCCGCGAGGTCTTATTTTTTTAATTCAAATGAACGATTCTACATATTTTATCAACACAGTGATGTGTACATAGATAAACGATATAGGTCGTAGGCAGAATTTTGCTTTGTAATAATGTACAAAGCATGAAATTACTGTTAAGTAAATCCTGAGAGAAGCCCTCTTGAATTCACGACGATATATGTGTTTTTCAAGATAACAACGGCGTCTACTGAAAATATTTCGGGCATTTCTAAAGGAGCTCTCAGTATGCTTATATTAAACAAAATATAAGTACGTACTTTAGTATGAGCACATGAAAATTTCAACGTATGAGCATGTTTATTCAGAGGTATGTAAAGCTTACTGATTGTCTGCAGGGATTATGTTAAAGACTTTTTTCTTTGCTTGTTAGAAATATTTATGGTGTAGTATAACATACCTGAGTGGAAGCATAGATGGAAGAAACTGAAACTACAGCTTGTAAGTTCGGGGCAGAAATTATCTAGACCACTAGACCAAAGTCTAGATACATACTCGTGCCTGATGTAAAAAAATATCTCATGTTCATTGGATATATTATTGTTGCAGGCAAGGAAATAAATATTCATACGTTCGTTAACAACCGCAAACATCACATACTTCTAAATCCACATGAAATAAAACGGAAAAGTCAGTGTTTTATTTGAGCGTTAAAAATTGTTTAACTACACAGTTCTTGCCGTTTTTTATTTTCAAAAAGCTTTGAACAGTAAAAAATTGCCCAACCATTGTTTGTAAATTGGAGAATTTCACTCACGGTTATAACACTCGCTGAGTTTTTCATATTGTTTTCAAAAAGCTCAAGTTTCAACAATAACAGCCAGTCAATTGGCCTAATTGAAACGGGTCTTTTTGTTTTCGTATTCAAAACGCCTTGTCTGTTTTGTAGCGGTACAAATGTTTTTATTGCTTTAAAAATTCAACTTTTAGTTGTAACCATTACGGTATAGCATTGGAACTGTAACTGTACACGAGCAGAGAAGGGGAGTGTTGATCGATCGTCAAGGAATTCCTTAACCCTACATCCAGTAGTCACAAGTACTGGACTTTGCTTGGCGTTTTTCTCTCTACCACACGATGGATCCGGCACCTGGACGGTGAATCCATGGAATGCTAAGATATTCGTCTCATTGAATAAACAAAACAGACTTATAGAAAGAACGGAAGCCTGTGATTGCGAGACCTCCCTTATTTTATAAATGCTGAAAGTTTGACAGCAACTGCTATAGCTTTAGGTAAGTACGAGGACGAGCAACTCTGGAGCTTTAACTCTGGAGCTGTCCAAGTATACGAATACGAATAGATACCTCTTTATATATTCCTCAGCATAATATAAAAAATCCATGATAGTCCGGTGGATATGTCCATTGCCTTGGATGAGCCGTGATAGCCCAGTGGATATGACCTCTGCTCCCGATTCCAGAGGGTGTGGGTTCGAATCCGGTCCGGGGCATACACCTCCAACTTTTCGATTGTGTACATTGTAAGAAATTAAATATCACGTGTCTCAAAAGAAAAAACATCGTAAGGAAACCTGCATACCAGAGAGTTTTCTTAATTCTCTGCGTGCGTGAAGTTTGCCAGTCCGCATTTGGCCAGCGTGGTGGACTATTGGCATAACCCCTCTCATTCTAAGAGGAGATTCGAGCTCAGCAGTGAGCCGAATATGGGTTGATAATGTCGATGATGATGATGATGAATATAAAAAAATCAGTTGAAAGCTTTGCAGCAACAAACAAGGTCAAACATTTAGGGTATCTAGTCAAGTTTTGCCACAAACCTGATTACCGATTGAGGATATAATTTCTCATGATATCCCGTACAAAATTAAAAAAAAAAATACGTTTTATACTTGAAAAATTGATGATATCTGAACCACAGATGTGGTGAAAAAGCGTTATTGTGAGTCCATGCTTACTACCACTATCTTTCTTTATAATAAAATAAAAATTGTTTTATATGCCGACAAAACCGCTTGTTTATCAATATTCCAAGTTCTCTGTCTGCAAAGTTCAGTAACATGACACTATAAAAGCCAGGGAAGCGCCTTTGTATTGTGATATGGCGCAACTGAAGCTATCGATTACAATTAGTATATTGGTTTATTCAGAACTGTATACATTCCTGGAGAAATACAATTATCAAATACATCAAATAATTGATACCCATCTGCCAATTCTTTACCACGGAAATACTTTAGACAAAAAAATCTTGATTATTCTGAAACTGCATTTGAAATTATTTTTTTATATAGACTCTTTCTTAGAATATTTGCGTAAATATCAAAAATAGGTATGGTTTTTTAGTCATAATGTCAAATATATTTTTGCTTTATAACTAATACGGTTTTCAACTGTTGCTAGCCCTGGGGCAGTAGTCATGTGGTACGTCGAACAAACGCTTACGCTACAAAAACTGAAAAAATGTATAGAAATGACATATCCGATCGATAACTTAATCACGTGACCTGTCGATAACAAAATCATACCTATACATTTTGAAAAGAGAATGGCGAGGTTGCATGTATTTTGGGAATAGCAGATAGAAGTAGCGTACATAATG
Organism: Bicyclus anynana; assembly: GCF_947172395.1. Classification (NCBI taxonomy): domain Eukaryota; kingdom Metazoa; phylum Arthropoda; class Insecta; order Lepidoptera; family Nymphalidae; genus Bicyclus; species Bicyclus anynana. Next base: position 9,711,746 of record NC_069099.1, on the reverse strand, counting down.
GAAACCCATTAATAGTTGTTAATCGTGATTAATTTAAGAAAAAAGCAAATTGTAACCAATCTTGAAAAGCAGGGAGAAAAAAGATTTACCTTAAAATTAGAAGGTACCTTATCTAGTATCTATGCATCCGAAAATGTGAAATTTATACTGAAAAACACCGCTGCTGACATACAACTACGTACAATGCTTTGTAAATACAAGGCGTTTTGGTCTCAGGCAACAAGTAGAACAATTTAATTATGCTAAGTATAGAAGTAATCTTGATTCCCGTTCTGTAAAATTTCAATATTTTTTTATACAAGTATCTTATAAAACGATAGTTTTATTTAATAATGTTTTATAATGTATTAGTGTACGACAATTCTGAGTGTGACTCCCACTTTCGCCATCCTCCTTTTCGAAGCATTTTCTATTGAAGAGAATCGACGTGCCACAGGGCTTGAAGTTCTGGTTTGACTAGCTTTACAGTTCAATAATTTATAGAAAAGAGTATTTGAAAAGCAATATTAATCTAGTCCACTTGAACTGGGAATTGGAGCCAGGTGATATAAATTCTTCGAACTTTAGAGAGTAATTCTACTATCTCGTCTATTCAAGTGAGTAATGTAATCGGTGACCTAAAATTTTGCTCCTTTGTCCAATACCTTGATCCCTCTTTGTCACGTATATTGTTTGCGTTCCGGCCAAATATCTCACTTTCTTTACAACGTCCGCCTGCTTTGGTTCGGTGCAAAAATATTTTTAATTTCACCTATTTTTTTACACGCCAAAGGCTGCTGGTTAATGGAAATATGCGATATTTTTCATTATACCCGATATTGCTTGTGTTTTTTCGATTCATTTTTCGCAGGTAACAATGAAAGTATGCCACTACTAGCAAAATGTCGATACTTGGTTTAAATATGACGCGGTAGGCTTTTTCATTAACTGGAAACAAAATATGATGTTTTTTTATATGTAGATATGAAAAAATTAATTTCTGTTTTAGTGAAAAAACTAAATAACGGGTCGTATAGTTTGATTGATTTTTCTATTAATAATTCTATATACCTACAGGGGTAGCTGAATAAAAATAATTTGTAATCCTATGGGTATTTTATATAATACTAGCTGAAACCACGCGGTTTCACCCGCATGGTGCCCGTTCCCGCAGGAATACGGGGATAATATATAATCTATAGCCTTCCTCGATAAATGGGCTATCTAACATTGAAATAATTTTTCAAATCGGATCAGTAGTTCCTGAGATTAGCGCGTTCAACCAATCAAACAAACTCTTCAGCTTTATAACATTAGTATAGATGTATTTTAAGGGTGTATAGTTTAGTTTGGCCAGGCAACTTACGTTGCTTAAAAACTCCTCCGTAATATATTTTTAACATTTCTCCGTTTGTTTTACATAATATATTAAACAGATGGGATTATCTCGTTTATAGCTTAGTTTTTCTTTAGTGAATAAATAAGTACAAAAAATTTAGAAGATGCACAACAAAAACTGAAATAATTGTGTGGCAAATTGGGCTAAAAACATGTCCTTGTACAAGTACAGTATTCACACCACGAGATTCCTTCAAAGGGAGCAAAGTGGGTAGTTAGAGACTGCTTGCGACATTCCACAGACTATTCGTGCAACTGTGTCAAACTACTGTCATATTATACCACTTCTCATCATAGTATTTAGTATGTACCTATACGAGTACACTAAATTAGCTGAAAAATTGAATTATAAGTATTTGTTATCTTTTCATGAAACTAAACCCTGAATCACATAATAAATTATCGGAAAATATTGACTTCAAAAAAAGCTTAAACAGATAATAATCATCATCATGAATCGACAACGTTTTCAGGGAATACGGAGGGAAAATTAATTTGCAAACACAAACGGCGCGATTTGGGTACGCTTCAACTGCTTTCATTCATATCAAGAGCACTTTTCGAGCAATGAAAACGCTAAACTGTTTTCCTTTCGCGATGTTCGTCTCGTGAAAAGTATGATTCTAATTTTTATGGTGCGGTTTTTACCGATGATATAAAGGGCATTCAGAACTTATTGTGTGTGTGTTTGAAATTTCACGGTCAAAAACGTGCTATTAGGTATGCTCCATACGAGCATGCTTATCATCAGTTTACATTTGCTAGCATGCTATTTTTATGTATGCTCTTGCATAAGCATGCTCAAAGCAAACATACCAATTATACCTGCTAATTTGTCAATAGTATTGTGTTAGACTGGGAGAGATGAAGGTGAAGAGAATTCAGAATAGCAATACTAATCGACTAGCATACTCAATAAGCAAACCTGTTCAGACGCGCTTAAAGCACATCCCCTTTCCACCCGCGCAGCAAGTAGCATGCTCATAAATCGCACGACTGTTAATTCTTGAGCAAGCTCGAAATGAGCATGATCATTATTAGCTATGTTGCTATACACATGCTAATAAGTAGCAACTGCTCAATCAGCATGCTTTTGTGCTTGAAATGAGCATGTGTAACAGTACCTTTATGCTAAATCACAAAATCTGCTATCTCTGTATAACGACAAAATTTATTATGCATACAATACAATACTGCAGCTAATGAAATTGAGGTTAATTATTATGAAATAATTAAGTTTCAGAGACATTTCTTTTAACTTACTAGGCTTTATGAATTCTAAAAGCATTCTCTTAATTGAATGGACTGCAGAGATAACCGTGTAGAAGATAGTAAATGGAATAGACTCGAAGATAACGATTGAACTTTAATTTAAAAGAAAGTAATACGATCCAATCTATATAAAGACGTACTTGGAGAGTCATGGCTTGGAAAAAGATCGTTTTGCTAGAATAAATTTATTATTCCTTCTTCTTAATAACTACGTCAAGCATATGAATGAACTTTAATTTACAGAGAACTGAGATGAACCAATTTATAATGAAAATGTGCCTGGAGTTTTCTAGTATAATGTATTTTTGTAAGTGTATTAGACTGTAAATTTAATATGAGTTCTTTATAAACTTTTGGTCCTTCGTATATTTTAGAACCCATTGTAAAGATTCCCCTTCTGAAACTTTAATTAGTCTTTTATTAGTACCTACTTATAAAATGTTTATAAAAAAATATATACCAAGTTTTTTTCATAATATCTATACTAATAGTAAAAGAGGTTATGTGTGTGAGCTTGTGATAGAGATTTTATGAATCTGTATATATAAATCCTATTACCAATAGGAAGCTACGTTATTTGTGAGTGGCATGTGCTTATTTTATCAAGGGAATACGGACATGGAAACTTGCTAGTTTGAAACCACAGGGCGGCGGTTAGTACTCGTACTCGTATGTGTTCAGGCAAAAGAAAATATTTTAAAGCAATTTTATTGTGTTAGTGTCAATTTATTATAAAACACGGCCAAAACTCACGTGATATAACGTCGGAGTATGCCCGACTAGTTTCGAACCCATACAGGCCCATTAGACTCATTATTAAGGGCCCCGTATGGGTTCGGTATGGATTGTGCCGCGTTGCAAAAATATAGATCATTCTGGTTCGTGCAACGCGGTCATGTTGAATCAGTTGGATCGTGTCACGTTGCAAGAACCAGCTCATGACTAAGGGCCCCGTATGGGTTTGAAGTTAGTCGGGCATACTCAGACTTTGTATCACGTGAGTTTTGGCTGTTTTATAATAAATTAATATGAATAATACGATAGTTTAAATTCTAAAATATTATTATAATAATAATAATAATAATAATAATTTATTTATTCATCAGAAAGCAGGTTTACAAAGATTACTTAAATATAATAAGACCCTGATACTCTCTACCATAATAATTTGGTGTATGAAAAATTTAAATAGACTATGTATAATCCTAATTTAAAAGCAAACAAATAAAAAAAAAAAAATTCTAAAATTCATAAAGTTTAGTCGCATATTATTCGATTAGTAGTGAATTATTTCATTAAATAATAATCTCACTACCGAACCGATTATATAGAAATTTGGCAGAGTGGTAACTTGGGACCTTAGAAAGGAAATAGGGTACGTGACGTCATCATAAATTCAATATGGCGGATCCTCTTAGCCGGCAGACACAAATTGAGATGGCAATTATGTACAACAATAGGGGTCGAGGTCTGGACGAATAAATAAACTAGTGGTTAATATAACGCCCGATTATATTTCAGCAAATGAATATTATTGGTTATCAGTAATACAAATAAAACAATCGGTTCAATGAGTTATTACTACCCTCAAAACCTCGTTAAGTTCAACTTGAATCTTTGCATCTTGCGCCCTAGTGTAGAAAGGTCTTCTTTACAAACCTCAACTTATTTTTAGACTTCCTTCCAAAATTGGGTTGTTACTAAGAACTTTTAACAAGACGATGACGTTAATTTCCAATACACATTGTTGACGTGACAAGGGCTTATAATTCGATGAAGCGGGCTGTGCACTCGAAAAAAGATGACGTCATCCGTTGTGCCCTCGCTCTAGGGTTGCCAACTTTTTATACAAGAAATAAAGTATATTCTGGTCCATGAAGATTTTCTTTTGAAAAATGCAATCATTCCATCAGTATTTTCGATGTTGTCACGTTCAACTATCGTCAGTAAACCGACTTTACAGATTTTTTTTTTTGTTTACCAAATCTAGATTTATTTTACATTATCATAATTATTAGTTTGTAGCAAAGCTTAACGATAATTTACAACATAATAACGTAATCTAGCACGCCAGGTCAACTTTGTCAAGTGTTAAAATAATATGTTAAATGTTAACACAGTGTTTTATTTTATTATTATTTATAGTCTGAGCTTTTAATCAGAAATAAAAAAGCAGCATAAAGCTTGCCTTGCCAAATAGATTTGGCTTGAGTTTCTATAATCGATGGCATATTTTGCCAACGTTGTGATGCCATGAAACTATGAATTCCAAACAATAATATTCCTTGAAATGTACGAGTGTTTAGATTATCACACTTATCACATAATCACACCAATATCACATCACACTATCACACAAATATTATAAAGGCAAAATTTTGTCTGTGTGTAAGTAATTTTGTTCCTCCTTTACGCTTCGGCTACTGAAACGATTTGGCTGAAATTTGTAATGAAAATAGATTTTACTTTGGATTAGCACATAAGCTACTTTTCATCCCGGAAAAATCCATGGCTCTCGCGGGAATTATAAAAAAAAGTTATTTCCAATTTAGTTATTCATAATCTTAACTTCGTCATTATTTCATATCTCATTCGCGTCACTAAAGAAAGCAAGAAAGGTTTATCTAAGATACACATTACAGAAAAAATGTATATATAGCTTATAATACTCGCTGATAATGTAGCTTTCCATTGGTGAAAGCATTTTTTTTTATTAGTGGTTTAATCGTTAAACAAATAAATAAACGAAATCATTCGCATTTATAATATTAGTTAGGATGTCTGTTACATAAACTGTATTCGGAATACTACTAAATTGGCATTTATTTGGTTCACACAAAAACCACTAGATTACGATTGTATTGGCAATAGAGAGGAGCGCTATAGAATAGGGCTATTGTTAGGGCGTTACCCGGAATGTAGTCACATTTTTTTCCCTCGTACGCCAATCTCGTATTTCGTAGTGCAATCGGAAATAGCCGAATCACTCTATTTTCTGGCAACGATAAAAATTTTTTTTTTCATCTATTTTCTGTTTGAAATAGTTCCATTCATGTGGTTAGTTTATAGTTTTATCAGTTGTTTAGATAGCAGAGGTTGCTGTGTGATATTTATTTTAGTCATTTTTTATTTAATGTATTTAATTTTTTTCAAGTAAATTCATATAAAGTATACACTACTATCACGCTATATAAAGTATAAATAAAAATAAAATTTATTTATACTTATTATAGCGTGATAGCCCAGTAGCCTCTGCCTCCGATTCTGGAGAGTGTGGGTTCGAATTCGGTCCAGGGCAAGCACCTCCAACTTTTCAGTTGTGTGCATTTTAAGACATATAATATCACGTGTTTCAAACGGTGAAGGAAAACATCGTGAGGAAACCTGCATACCAGAGAATTTCCTTAATTCTCTGCGTGTGTGAAGTCTGCCAATCCACATTGGGCCAGCGTGGTGGACTATTGGCCCAACCCCTCTCATTCTGAGAGGAGACTCGAGCTCAGCAGTGAGCCGAATATGGGTTGATAACGTATAGCATAATCATAATAATATTTATAATCGCGCATTTGAGAAGTGACGAGACGTGATAGCCGAGTGAATATGACCACTGTCTTCGATTCACTTTTGTGCATTTTAAGAAATTAAATATCACGTGTCTCAAACGGTGAAGAAAAACTATTGGGAAGAAACCTGCAACTGCATACCTGAGAATTCCGAGCATTGGGCCAGGCAGCGTGGTGGACTAAACCATATCCTGACAGGAGACTCGTGCTAAACAGTTAGCTGAATTTGGGTTGTTAGTGATGCGCTTTTGAAATGTTATGTTTGTCTGTAGTGTCTCGTGATTCTACCAGAAATTGTCTTTAAAATAAAATCAACTAACCAATACCACAAATTAATCATTATTCATTCATTAACATTATTTTATTGTTAACTAAAATATTTACGTCTAACTAACACTTTAATGCATACGTCGAACTAACTAATAGCATGGGCAAACTAAATTAATTTCACTAACTTGTGTTATATTCGTATAAAGCCCCAAGTTTGTCGATATTAATTTAGAAGACATACGCTAAGATCTTAATTATTAGGTATAATATTATGTTCTCTTTGAGATGTTCATCTAATATTACTTACGAGTACTAATAATAATAAGGATCGTTTGTGTTGCAAACAACTCAAATCAGAACGGCTGAACGAATCTAGATAAAATTTAGTATACGGATAGACTGCAAAATTCCGATTTTCTGCGGAAATATCGAAAAATTAAGGGCAGGACGTAAAACTCAGTTTTCCACAAATGTTGTTACTCGTATATGTTGCTCAATGAACTCTTCTAAAAACGGTTAAGCTATTCCAAAGATTAGCCAAGACAAACAGACAGAAAGATAGACGGACAAAAGTTTTTAAAAAGCTTGGTTGTCTTTTTAGTGGTATCCTGTAAACAATGACTTTATAGTATTAAAATCATTGCGTGTAAATCACATCACACTTCACATTAATAAAATAAAGGCGAAATGTTTCTTCTTTACTCTGCGGCTACTGATGGCTGGTGGGAGGCTTTGACCGTGGCTAGTTACCACTCTACCGATAAAGACGTACCGTCAAGCGATTTAGCGTTCCGGTACGATGTCGTGTGGAAACCAAAAGGAGTGTGGGTTTTCATCTTTCTCCGAACAAGTTAGCCCGCTACCAGCTTAGATTACATCATCATTTACCATCAGGTGAGATTGTAGTCAAGGGCTAACTTGTAATAGAATAAAAACAAAAAAAATGTTTTTATTTCACTTGTATTTGTCTGTGTGGTGAGCAAATAAAGTATATCTATCTATCTATAATACAGTTAGTTTGAACTCAAAGATACTTCAATTTTCATTATATGTATTGATAAAACAATGAAATGGTACAGTTTTTAGTATGAAAAAATATAAATCAAGAGCTCAGCTGGACACGGACACGATATTTCACTACATCTTTTACTGGGAGTACCTAGTTTCTCAGAATTGCTCAGCAACAATGCTCATTATTTTAGAAGCGTGTTTAATTTTTGCAGCGTTTTCTCTCATAATTATATTTCCGTTTTCAGAAGCGACATAGGAAAGAACTCTATAGTCTTTTGTTTGTTTTGCCCTTTCGAGACAAAGTACGCGAAGCTCGCACAAAAAATATGTAATTTTAAACAATATTATGCTCGTAAGATTGATTAAGATTAATATTGTAAAATCCGAAATGAGGAGATCCGAAGAACCAAAGTCACTGACATAGCTCAGCGAGTCGCAAAGCTGCAGTGGCAATGGGGGTCCCAAGGTGCTACAATGGCGACCCCGCACCGAAAACCGCAGTGTTGTTCGATTCCCCACTAGGTGGATCGAGGGTATTAAGCGGGTTGCATGAACCCACTGCATGCTGACGGCTCGAGGCCGATGTTCTTGGAAGTCCATGCAAGAGGCCCATGGGCAGAAGTGGACGTCTATGGGCTGATAATGATGATAATGATGATGCTTGTAAGGAGAAGGCTAGTATGAGTTAACTTCCCCAACTGCTAATCTCTCCTTCTCTTGGACCATGTTGACTAACCAAAGAAACCGGTGACTGACAAAAGGTGGTAGTATAACCATTTTGGTTGGATTTCTTAAATGCCAGTGACACTGCTGCTTGATACAGGCGCTTGTAGCCCCGCGATGACAAACCCGCATGCCTCATGCATTATCGGCAAAATCTTTTATGGATACCGACAAAAAACAACAGCCCCTATTCCCCGGTAGCCGCGCTATCCCCGGTTCTGGTAGCAATTGTGGTAACGGCGGGGCAAGGGGTGTCATGAATCTCTGCGATAGATTTCGCTGCCGGTATATTAATTAGGTATAATATGAATTTCAATATCGACAATATCCTCCAAAGAAGACCACTTAAATAAGTCCCCTTTGAGTATTTGAGAGGGTTGATATCAAAGTAAAAAGGGACGAATCTTGTTAACTAAATTACAAAACCAATAAAGTAATGACATAATCACAACCTTTATAAAACCAAAGAATATTCTTTCATTGTTAACAAAATCGCTTCAGTTTTCTTCCCCAAATAATAAACGAAAACTTTTCATGAATGTAGTTAAGTTAAAATTTTCTACCAAGGTTTCTTGGCCAAGGAGATGTTTTGTTATTCGTTCGTTTAACTAGGTCGCTCAAAAATCCGTAAATAGAGAAAACAGACAAAGCTTTTTGTGGGAACTTGCACGTAATCTCAAACTAAACTCGTTTTATTAACAAACCTGTAACATTTAGAAAATGCATATGCAGTTCGAGATTAGAAATTATTATCGAAGTTACGTAAAAGCTGTTAACATTTCGTTTAAATCCGGAATATGTTCAACAAAGTTTAGAGTTTAGTCGATGTAACGCTGACTTGTAAAATATATAAATTTTATTTGAAATATGTTTTGGTTTGTGTTACAAAAATGGATTTTGAATTGGGTACTCCACCCGCTGAACGCGGCCACTAAGGCACAGCAGGCCAATTCATTAACTTTGACGTGTGTTAGTGGACATTATACGAAATTTACCAACTAGCCCTTGTAAGTGATTCTTAAGGTGATTTGGTATTCACTATTTTTTAATGCCAACTGATCTAAATTGAGTTTACAGGTACAAAAGTCATCCGGTGCCTACTGGCAACCATTCGTGGATATAGAATAGGTAGATGACATTGTCCAGTTGAAATTGTGATTTTTGTTAACAATGGGTTTTAGGAATTAAAAAAAATGTGGTTGTTATTGATTTGATGTTAATTACAAGTTTCTAACATACGTCAAAGTTAGTGAATTGGCTGGCTGGTAAGTATTTCAAAATTTAACACTAACAACAAAAGTATAAAAATCAATAATTATATAAAAAATACTCTATCTTATTTACTTATTTAGTTTTTTAATAACAGTTTTTAGAATATTTAAAAACACAAGACGACATTTTTCTTGAATAACATTGAAGATACTGATACGACGCTTAGTGTAGTACTGACACCAGAATGTATTCGTTTTTGAACTTTGTATTTGGAGCGGCTACGACACCGTCGTGTTCCGTGCGCTTTATCTGTTTAATCTTTGAGTAAATATGATAAAACTTCTTTGATCCACTTGTGACGGTTTCTGAATATACAACTATTAGAAAATAAGTGCTTTGGTATGCATCAATGTCTTGAAAATGAGACGTATAGGTGCGCAGTGTGTAAAAACATTAGCGAGTAACATCTGCTCAGTTTGGCTTGGTGGGAGATTTCAGAGCGAAGTTTGGCTGATACTATACATGAGTAGATGTCAAACAGCATTTCTATATCCAAGCTAGTACCTACTTAAAAACCTACTTGTTCATCTTCTACGGATAAGATTCATCATAAAACTTACGGAGTATATTCTAAATTACTTACGTAGCTGAAGCCTTGAAAAATCTTAGCTCAGGTTGTTTTGTTGTTCGTTTACTGAACTAGGTCGCGTGGCGTTCGGTAAAGTCACGCTAAAATGCACCTAAACGGTGCAAAATGAATGAGCTTTTAGGAAAATCTTGTAAGAGATTCAGACGAGTAAATTTAAATTTCGACACTTTTCTGAGAGGAAATTATGAGCCAGTAGTGAGGTGCTAATTAGGTCAATTAGCTGTCCTTTTAATGTTGTGCTTCGGGGGCGGTAGTTTTCGCTAGCTCGACTATCACGTAAGATAAGTTTATACATGACTAGCTGATGTCGCGTGGTTTTACCCGCGTGGTTACCGTTTCCGTAGGAATACGGGGATAATATATAGCCTATAGTCTTCCTCGATAAATGGGCTATCTAACACTGAAAGATTTTTTTAAATCGGACCGGTACTTCCTGAGATTAGCGCGTTCAATCAAACAAACAAACCCTTCAGCTTTATAATATCAGTATAGATGCGCCTACAAGTACCTAATAAAAAAAAATAAAAAAATAGCTAATTTATAAATATAAATAATTTATAAAATAGGGGTAGACAGATGGATAAGCAAATGAGTGAAAATGAATTTATTGTTATCAAAATTAATAGAAATAATAGCGTTTATATATTTTATTGTTGTTAATGATTGCCAACTGTTCTGTATACACTTGTTTATTATGAATCAACGGAATCATAAAATGTTAATGACTTGCGGGAAACGAACGTATACTGAAGGTGTGTCTGGCGGTCTTTTGCATAATTTTACTATCAGTCGCGCCGGCTACAGTTTTTGCCGAATGTATTCTTTGTACGAAATTTTCATTAATGCTGTTATGATATAAAAATATGCAATTAAATAATTTTACAACAAAAACACACTTTTACGATGCTTATACACAATAAAAATCCGCTTTTTATGGCAAACTTTCTGTACAATTTTATATGTGTATATTCTCCTGTTTTGCATACAGTAAAGTTTGTTGACTCTGCAGATATTATTGTACTAGCTATTGCCTGCTACTTCGGGTAGATGATATTTCCATACTCTATTTTCTTTTCTGTATTCAATGTAACTTGTGTTCATCTTAATGGCATAAGCTTTACACATACCTTCGATAATAATATTACCTAAATGAGTTGATCAGTCAAATTGTGTCCGTTTACTTTTTTCTATTACAAACGCAGTATTTTTTTAAATTAATTTGATTTTATTGGCAATATATGAACTGCCTTAACATAATTTTATTAGTATAATGTATTGTAGAGCTGGAAATTAATTATTAAAATTGTCAAAAATATGTTCGTTATAGTTATCAAGATGCCATAATATATTTACTAGACTATTTGTGCCGTGTTTTACTAGTGTGTGTAGTACAAACTCAGACCAATTATTGTATAGGACCTGCCTCGCTAGACGTTATTTTTCTGTCAAAGTATATGATCAACGATCAAATGCGATTATAAAAACTGTCTCTATACAATCGATATTAAATAGTTGTAATCGTGTTCGTCGGTTAAAGAGCTCCGTAAAAATACCTTTTTGTGTAATTGAATTGTGTAAAAAAACGGGCAAAAACTTCTAGTTTAGTATAAGATATAATATACAAAATCTAAGCTCGTTTTCCTCAGAAAATGACAGACAATTTTGTTCGTTACTATGAGTGCGATACAGGTCCTTGTATAATTGGTCTGAGAGTACAAAGGAGAATGGCGAGATTGCATGTATTTTGGGACTAGCTGATAGAAGTAGCGTGCATAATGGAAACCTATTAATACTTGTTTATCGTGATTAAAGTAAGAAATAAGTAAATTGTAAGCAGTCTTAAAAAGCAGGGTGAAATTATATACGTTAAATTAGTAGGTACCCTATTTATACATAAATGTGAAAAACACCACCGTTGACATACAACTGCGCGATTACTTCATAAATACGACCAGGCATTTTTGCAGACGACTTTCTTTTTTTTAATAAAATGCACTTTTTTCTTTGGATTCCCGCTCTGTAAAATCTCAATATTTTTTTACAAGCATGTTAAAAAAATAATAGTTTTAATCAATACAAATGTAGGAGTGTACGACACTTCATAGTGTGACTCCCACTTTCACCAACCTCCTATAAACACGAGTGGAGTACAACTGTACTTTACAATCTATACTAATATTATAAATCTGAAGAGTTTGTTTGTTTGTTTGTTTGTTTGTTTGTTTGATTGATTGATTGAACGCGCTAATCTCAGGAACTACTGGTCCGATTTGAAAAATTCTGTCAGTGTTAGATAGCCCATTTATCGAGGAAGGCTATAGGCTATATTTTATCTCCATATTCCTACTAGTAAAAAAATAAATTCATACTTGGTCTGTTGAGGTTATTGCAGTATCTCAGTCCCTAAGCTTTCAAGATGCTTTACCATCTGTATTATGTATGATGTTTCAGTTGCTAGGCTATCTGAATCGTATTTTACGTGTTGCTACGAAATTTAAACACAAGTGGAGTACTCGGGATGGATGGATTGAAAAAGTGCCAAGCGCTATATTTCCCCGTTTCCAGTTGACGCTAAAGTGATGTAGGTTACCCAATTAGTTGGCGAGATGGCCGGGCGGAGGGCTCTCTGACAAAACTATATGTTACAAGAACGTGTAATTGTGCAATTAGCACGTAGCGCTTATGAAATGTAAAACTATTATCTCTGAAAATGGGAAATTTTAGCGTTATCTAAAAGTTTAGCTTGGATTTTTGTGAAATTCAAAATATTTTTTTTATTTCTAAATGGGTTTTTAAAACACTTTTATAAATTTAAATCTGCCCTTGAGTAATAGCTGGATTACGGATTACAAAATCAGGTAAAGTAACGAAACTATACGTTACAAGAACGTGTAATTGTGCAATTAGCACGTACCGCTTATGAAATGTAAAACTATTATCTCTGAAAATGGGAAATATTTTAGCGTTATCTAAAAGTTAAGCTTGAATTTTTTTGAAATTGAGAATATTTTTTTTAAATTTCTAAATGGTAATAGCAATAGTAATAGCTGGATTACGGATTACAAAATCAGGTAACGTAACGAAAAGAATAGGCAAGAAAGTTAGCAGACAGCTTTTACAGCATTATGCCATGCAGCCTTACGTATACCAATATGATTTTTGTCTTAAAAAAACCTGATTTTCGTATCTTCAATACATATAATAAAACTGGTCGAATTCTATACATTTATTTGCATATTCAATTTGAGATTTTACTAATACCATTTGTAACAACAAACGTTAGCGTGGCATTAAAGACGCCAGCGCCATCTAGAATCTGTACTTATAATTTACTTAATTTTTAGAGTTTCACTTTTAAAAATTTATTCATAAATCATAAATAAATACGAAATATAATGTAATTCAATTTTTTTTTAAATTAAAGTGGTGAAATAGCGCTTGAAAGTTTACATTGATTTCCACGCGGACAAAGTCGCAGGCGTCCGCTAGTTCTTAAATAAAAATGAATCATACACTACAAACATTACACATGAAGCTGTTCTGTTTATAATCTCAAAGCACGCGTCAGATACTTCGCCAGTAATGATGCAGCTCAACTTGGAGCACGCGATCCTGAAAGAGGTCGTGAATAATAATGAGCCGTGACTAGTTTATGTGATTCGCCGCTTGTCGGTGGGGAGTCTAATGCAAATAAAATCTTTATCCCCGAAAAGGTAGAGGACTTTGTATAAATAAAGGTGGAGTGGTTGATCTAATGCAAATAAAACGGTGGGAATCCGCGAAAAGGCTTAGTTTGAATAGGGTGAGGTGTCGGCTAAATTCGCATGACGACGGACGTACCCCCGTGCGATTACAATCGTGAGTGGGGCCTTATGAACGGTTCAGACGGCAAAAAATTAAATTAATACCTCTATATATTAAGCTGTAGAAGGGTTGAAATGTAATTTGAATGGCCCTACATTTTAATCCCTTTTTAATTAGTTTTGTTACAACTTTTTGTTCAACGTAGTTTTAGGCTTTATAAATAATTAAATAAAAAATATTTCTCAGCAGACTACTTCTGAATCGGTGGTAGAGTCTTTACAAATATTCAAACTTATAAATAACTAAGCCTACTTATAAATTACTAAAAGATTAATTTGCAGATGATGCTGGATGGATGGATGGAATGCAAAGTCAATCAGTCCAAAATTTCAGTTAGCGCGAAGTTTTAGTCAACGGAAAATTTCAGTCAGTGGTCAATTTATTTCAGCGCTATATTTCAGATAGCACCAAAATCCAGCTATCTTCATACAAAGTTAAATTTATATCATCCGCAACCATATGACCATATTTTTGTGGATTACGTTTCGTATTAATATTCGTATCTTCCAAAGTATTTCAAAGCTGAATAAATGCTATGTCTTAAATTTTAAGTGTAGAATTACTGAATTGCTACAAAATTCTAATCAAAATTAATAGACGTTTTAATTATTAATTGCGGAAATAAGTAGATATTTCGAACATACTTTTTAAAAAGAAAAATCTCGGATGCTCGATGTTATGATCTACGCAATTTTAAAATTAAGACCTTATTTTATTTAATTGTTTTACAATTAAGAAGTTCTTGAATTAGTGACAAACTAACAATCAGCAGTTTATCATTTACTAGAAAGTACAATAACATTTTACACGTCAATTTTCTTGAAAGATTTCCCCGATTTTTGTGTAAAAACTGTTAAAAATATTTTTTTAAAGTAATCCACAAACGTTTCAAATTTAACGTCATCCAGACCTATAAACTGAAACACTACAAAAAAATTACAAAATTTTGACTAATAAAAAAATATACTTACATTTTTAACACAAAACAGCACATTTAAATCGGGTTTACACACGCACTGAACACTGCACTCCACTACGGACGTCTATACTGGGTACATGCTACAATGGCCGCTAGCTAAGGTCGAGTTCCCGCTTCGAGAGGCTGCGTGGTACTGAGTCGGGAGCGAGCGGGAGCGCTAGTGACGTACCACGTCCACCGCGTACATTTACACTGCGTATTTAAGTTATTTTGTGGTGTACTATTAACAATTGCTATAGCTCGTATCTTTCTTCTGCTAGTGTTGTTCCACTAGGTGTCCATACTCTTACCTTACCTTAGTCAGTTATCAAACATATTATACTAAAATGTTGGATGTACATATCCAACATTTTATTAAACGCAAGCTTACAAAAAAGTCTAATTATAGAGTTAATGATTTATTAAACCTTAAAAACTTGGAAATTAAATACACTACATGGCTTAGTTTCAGAGAATACTAGCGGACGCCCGCAACTTCGCACGCGTGGAATTCAGTTTTTACGAATCGCGCGGGAACCATAGATTTTTCCGGGATGAAAAGTAGCCGTGTTAATTCAGAGCAAAATCTATTTCCATTCCAAATTTCAGACATATCGCTTTACTAGTTGCAGCGTAAAAGATAAACTTACACAGAAACTTTCGCCTTTATAATAATAGTGTGATTGTAAAATGCTGATACGCAAAAAAAAAACTGGCTGAGTTTGTCCTGGGTTCTTTTCGGACCTAGGTGCGTTTGGAATCCTCGTAAATTTTAGGTTTTCAATTTTACTTATCAAGAAATTATCATGGTACCTGAACCTGACGTTTTAAAAGTGCTTGCATAGCATGCCTACTTGAAATAAATGAATTCAGACTTTAATATTGACACTTAGCGCTTGTGTCCTAAATAAGAAAAAACCTTTATGCAATATTAAGCGATATTTTAATTAGTATGTTAGCTTTTAGATCGGATATATAAGTTGTTTACTTTAGTAATGCAAGAAACTTTTTATTAATCACACGAAAAGTTTATAAGTTCAGTATTGTTTGACGCATGGCCTAATTTTCATTATGGAAGGGAAAAAATGTACCTACAGTGCAAGAACTATACCTACCTTACTTACACATAAGTAAGTGTATACAGTACATTAAATACATCCTTAAAAAGCTCATTATTAAGATAGACAATATAAATTAACTCAAATCTTTGTTTTACAAATATGTCTTCAGCATTACTGTAAAGAAGCTACATAAAGTAATACTTGTGATGTTATTGACTTCATTAGAAGGATAGTTACAAATTGTAGTATCCTTCTGTTTTTTCAGGTTTTTAAAATTAGTCGATTAGTAAATATATAATCGCAGCAATACTCTTGCAGTGTTGCATAACAAATAACTATTTTTCGCTCTAAATACTTCAAAATCTATTCGGATTGCTAAATGGTCTGTCAGTTACTGGTTTGTATAACAGTTTTTGTCACTTTAAAGCTTTGGCCACAGCTGGGTTTCACATGTCAGTTGCAGCTTTCAGATATCGCACACTATAGTAAAATTATATTTTAACTACTAGTTTAATTTTTTTTTTTACTTTATCCATACCCTTTCATAATTACTATAATTTTGAGAACCGTTTCCGAATTCATAGGCAATTTTTTTGTTGTTTTTTTCGAAAAACTAAACCAATACATTAAAACATCGAGGCAATCCAGCTACTCGACGTTACGAATACTGTGAAAAGACTTAAACGGACCAAACCATTTGAGTTAGTGTTTAGTGACTAGTGATAGTGTAGCACGTGAACAAAGTGACCTAAAGACGTAATAGTCAATGAAATATTAAGATTGAGTTATTGGACATTATCTTGGAGAGTATAAAGTTTTCTTCATGAAATGTTTTTTTTCCCGAACATAAACAAAATATTAATTATTTAATTAACACTTTAATAAGCGTCGTTACTTAACTTATAAGTAGCTGCAATTTCATATTAAATAAAAGGGTGTTAAAGTAATGATTTTAAGCTTATATCGTGTTTGTTCATTACGAATATTATTTAAACGGGTACATATTACATGCAACTGAGTCGAAATATCGACATTAAAAATCTCGTCGTTATATTGTGGTATGTAACCGTTTAAAAAATATTCGTAAGGGTGTTAAAGGTAATGAACGTATGTTATGTTAAATTTGCTGCATTTAATTTATTTAAGAAAATATTATTTTACTTTGTTATATCGCCTAATTAGACAAAAGTTCAGCTTCTTATGAAAAATCGTTGCAGTGGAAGGATAAATATGAACGACAGCTAATATCGCTCATGATTTTCTTTTAAGCTAAATTAAGTAGCTAGTGTATAAATTTTACGAACGTCAAACGAAATTCTGACTAAGATATTTTTTTCTGCAATCCAAATCGCAATAAGAGTTTTGACTGTTACTAAAAATGTAATGTGATGAAATTATGTTCTTATTCTGTTAATAAATTCTAAAACAAGAAAAAAAAAATCTAATTTAATTCTTAATTTGTAAAAGTCCGTATATTTAAATACAAATACTGCGTTGAAAATAGCGTCCACTGCTAAAACAATGTCCGAACTACAGTAATTTTATGTTGGAATTAGTATGTCACGAAGCTGAAGTGGCAATGGGAGGGGCACATAGTTCGAAGAGTCTATGGATGTTGGGGTCCCAAGGTGCTGGATTGGCAACCTGGCACGCGAAAACGCAGTGTTGATCGACCCCACATCAGGTGGACTGACTACATCAAGTGAGTCGAGAGGGATTCGCTGGGTGCAGGCGGCTCAGGATCTGATCCAAGTTCCTACAACAGGCTTATGTCCTGCAGTGGACGTCCATCGGCTGATATGGTGATGATGATGATAATGATGATGATAATATGTCAATCACTAAGTTATCCATAAATAGATTTTAGGTACTTGTAGATAACGAAATAAATAGACAACTATGGAAAGATTTTCAAATACTAAATCAGGCCAATTCAATTGACCTATAAGGCGTTGCAAAGATCAGATAGGCGATACTGAAGTGGGAGATACCGCAGACATGTCAAGCACTTTTTATACCGGCATATTCGTATCGGTCTTATTGCTGAGCAATATAATGACACTATACCATGATGATGACTAAGATACCATGATAGCCTAGTGGATATGAACTATGCCTCCGATTTCGGAAGGTGTGAGTTTGAATGCATTCCGGGGTATCCTCTCAGAATGAGAGGGGTTAGGCCAATAGTCCACAACGCTGGCTCAATGCGGATTGGCAGACTTCACACATGCAGAGATTTAAGAAGATTCTTTGGTATGCAGATTCTCTCACGATGCTTTTCCTTCACCGTTTGAGACATGTGATATATTTTAATTTCTTAAAATGCACACAACTAAAAATTGGAGGTGCATGTCCCGGACCGGATTCAAACCTATATCCTCACGCTCACGCAGTATATATATAACTGGTTTTTGAATAAAGTAAATAAGATTGCCCTACATATTGAGAATATCGCATACACAATTTTTAGAAGTAGGTATGGTCATGAATAAATACTTTGTTCACGGGTCCAAGGACCATTATTTTTGGTAAAGAAATATTTTTTATCTACTTATCATAATTTAAGTGACTGCGTGCCACTTTCTTACAATTTTTTTTCGGGTAAATTATAGTTGACATTTACTTAGAAGTACGAAGATTTACCAACAAAATGGAATTCTATTTGATTCTACATCCCTTTGAAGTGAGCCGCTCTTGAGTATGCCAAACTCTTTGGAACGAACATTTTGTAGTTCTCATCCCCTGTGATCAGAAACCCTGTAAGTAAGTACCTAATATCTGCATACATTGTCCTTTATATTAGACTAGCCCCGCAGTTTTACGCGCGTTGTTCTCGTTCCCGTTAGAATATGGGGTTAAAATAAAGTCAACGATACTCTCAAATAACGTCGCTCTCTAGTGGTGTAAGAATTTTAAAAATCGGTTTTAAAGATCGAGAGATATTACCCCCTACAACACCACAAACTTTACTTCTATAATATCATATTAGTATCGATTTGCTTATAAGAATTTAATTACCCTTAGATAATTTAAAAAAGACCTTTTTTATGTAATGCTAAGTTACTTACAATATTAGACTTTATTTACGTCTTAAGTATTTCTAGAAAATGTAAATCCGCTATGTGAGACGCACGCACACGTGATCATAAACGGAATATATCCCGTTCACGATGACACGTGCGAGCTACTTATTCCTTCAATTTAAAATACTATACTTAGAATAGGATGAATGGACCCAGAGACACAATAAAATAATGTTAATTATGTTGACATTGATAAAATACAAATAAATTGCCAATTCGGGCAACGTGGTTCTGCTATACTAAAATACTTTATGACGTATTCTCACACGATGACGGCGAAGCCGAAAGTTACGGAAGGGTACTAATTTTTATATTAATATCTAGCTATCTATCTTATCTATCTATCTATACTATAATAAAAGAGTAGAAATCGAGTGTCTGTACTTTGGCCAAATTTAACTAAAATCAAGTTAGGGCGATTAGAAAAGAGCAATAGAATACAAAAATATTTTTTTTAATTTTCTTGTCTGTCTGTCTGTCTGTCTGTCTGTCCTTCTGTCTGTATGTTCGCGCTATTCTCTGGTTCTACTGAACGGATTTTAATGCAGATTTCACAAATAGATTAAGCAAAGTTCAGGGCAACATATAGGCTTTGTTTCATTAAGATCGGACAGATAGAAAAAAAGTTATCTTGAAAAAACCGGATTGCTCAAATTGATTCGCAGGCGTTATTTGGAGAAACGAGTTTTCCACTAAAACTGTGTAATATCGATATTAAGGCACATATTCTATACTCAACTGACCAATTTGTTTGTTTATTTGGTTGAACGCGCCAAGCTAATCATAGGAACTACTTGAAAGTTCAGGTTCAAATTGGATAATTCTTTTTGTGTTTAAATAGTCACATTATCTGCTTTTTTGTCGTAAAATGGTATGCAAGTTTTATTATCTATTCTATATCTATTCTATATTGTATTCTTCTATATCTATACTATAATAAAAGAGTAGAAATCGAGTGTTTGTACTTTGCCTAAATTTAACTAAAATCAAGTAAGGGCGATTAGAAATGAGCAATAGAATACAAAAATATTTTTTTTAATTTTCTTGTCTGTCTGTCTGTCTGTCTGTCCTCCTGTCTGTATGTTCGCGTTATTCTCTGGTTCTACTAAACGGATTTTGATGCGGTTTTCACAAATAGATTAAGCAAAGTTCAGGGCAAGGGCTACTTATTAGATTGACCTAAAAGGAGATCATTCATTTTGGGCCTTTATGAAAGTGCCGGCCAACAAACAAAAATAGCACGAATTTGGCGCAATAGCTAATCTATACTTCTGTCAAATGCTGTACATAGATGATATTTTAAATTTTTTTATTAGAGGGCATTATACAATCGGTACAAAATATTTATTTCGATTTCTTGTCTGTCTGTCTGTCCGTATTTTTGTTCGGGCATCACGCTAAAACTACTGAATGAATTCAAATGAAACTTAGCACGGTATGAGAATATAATACGGAGCAGGATAAAGTATACTTTTTATAACGAAAATAAAATCTGAAGGCGGTGAAATAGGGGTTAAAAGTTTGTATAAAAAGTCCTCCTTTTTTCCTGGTCGCGCGCACTTTATTATAGACCGGCCTTCGGCCGGGGGTTTGTGATATGGCCTCTGATTGTGGCTACGGCTGGGTATTTTACCAAAGCACAAAAAACGGAACGCGCGGCTTTCGGTCGCGCACTTTACTGTACACCGGTCTTCGGCCGGGGGTTTGTGATGTGGCCTTTGATTGTGGCTACGGCTGGGCATTTTACCGATGCACTAAAAACAGAACGCGCGGCCTTCGGCCGCGCACTTTGCTGTGCACTGGCCTTCGGCCGGGGGTTTGTGATGTGGCCTCTGATCGTGGCTACGGCTGGGCATTTTACCGATGCACAAAAAAAGGGAACGCGTGGCCTTCGGCCGCGCACTTTATTGTACACCGGCCTTCGGCCGGGGGTTTGTGATATGGCCTCTGATTGTGGCTACGGCTGGGTATTTTACCCAAGCACAAAAAGCGGAACGCGCGGCCTTCGGCCGGGAGTTTGTGATGTGGCCTCTGATCATTTCTACGGCTGGGCATTTTACCGATGCACAAAAAACGGAACGCGCGGCCTTCGGCCGCGCACTTTATTATACACCGGCCTTCGGCCGGGGGTTTGTGATGTGGCCTCTGATCGTGGCTACGGCTGGGCATTTTACCGATGCACAAAAAACGGAACGCGCGGCCTTCGGCCGCGCATTTTATTGTGCACCGGCCTTCGGTCGGGGGTTTGTGATATGGCCTCTGATTGTGGCTACGGCTGGGTATTTTACCCAAGCACAAAAAACGGAACGCGCGGCCTTCGGCCGCGCACTTTACTGTACACCGGTCTTCGGCCGGGGGTTTGTGATGTGGCCTCTGATCGTGGCTACGGCTGGGCATTTTACCGATGCACAAAAAATGGAACGCGCGGCCTTCGGCCGCGCACTATTTTGTAGCCCGGCCTTAGGCCGGGAGTTTGTAATGGGGCCTCCGACCGTGGCTAAGGTTGGGCATTTTACCTAAGCACAAAAAACGGAACGCGCGACCTTCGGCCGGGGTTTTGTAATATGGCCTCTGATCGTGGCTACGGCTGGGCATTTTACCGATGCACAAAAATCTTCGGCCGGGGGCTTATGATGGCACTACCGACCGTGGCTATGGCTGGGCATTTTACCCAAGCAAAAAAACGCGCATTTTATTGTATAGAGGTTATGATTTTGTATTTTTCGTATATAAAAAAATCGAAAATGTAAATAGAAGGGGCGAAGGGTTCGAAAATGTACATCGAATTTCACGCGGACGAAGTCGCAGGCATCTGCTAGTAAAAAAATATATAAAATCGATTAAGCCCTTTCGGAGAAGTGTGTCTACAAAACTGTGTCACGAGATTTTTACGATAAATATATCCCTAAAATATATTATATCCTTTAAATATAATATATTTTAAGGATATATAACCTTTAAATGAAAGTGTCTCAAAACATAAACAAGTTGAACGCAAGCATTACGTCGTATGTACCAATTCTCAAGAGCTCCTAACGACATTGTGAAACAAGGGTACGCGATATATCTCTTTGAAAAAAGGCCGTCTTTCTTCGTAAGATGTTGCCCACAACTCACCCGTTCGCCTATTCGGTTTTTTTTTCTTAATATTAGCAACCTTAGTCTCTATTACCAAGCTCTCATATCTCATGAAACAAGACATTATCACGTTATAAAATCAGTAAAATAATTTAATAAACAGTATACTATATTCCTACTCCCCTACTATATTACTAATACCTTTAGTGTATACTACAGTGTCCCCTACACTGTAGTATACACCAAAGGTAATAAACTATAGGAGGGTAATATTATCTATAGTAGGGGAGCCCGGGATGCTTATTTAACAGTTACTGATAAGTAGGTACCGATGAGATTTGATAGATTTAATGATAGGAATAATAAATGGTTATTAAACTATAAACCTTAAGAAAAAATTTGATTACTTCAGCATACTAAAATCGTCAGAAAATATTACGGATTATTTCCTTCAAAATAAACAAAAAATACGGCGCTCTTGGCTCGGGAAAAGAAATAAATACAGGGATTTTATTATGTTGCTTTGGAACTCCCCCTTAAGTTATGCTCAAATCGTTAGCTTTTTGAAATGCACACCTTTTAGCTATTAACCAACTTACTTTACCTTTTTATGACGTACTGGTTACTGAACCATTTCTTAGTTTTATTTTAGCCCTAAACGTACACACCAATATTAAGGGGTCATACTTGGTATAGGTGCTCGCGTAAATCCAAAAATCCCCTTTTGGGTCCTCATTAGTATCTATACTAATATTATAAAGCTGAAGAATTTGTTTGTTTGTTTGTTTGCTTGCTATAGCCTATTTATTATCCCCGTATTCTTACGGGAACGGAAACCACGCGGGTGAAACAGCGTGGCGTCAGCTAGTTAGTTATATAATATTGTTAAATAACAAATTTGCGTCCTAATTTTCAAAAGTTAGAACGCAATAATCTACCATCATTTAAGGGTCGTGCCTCAGACCAATTATAGAAGGACCGGTATCGCACTCATAGTCACGAACAATATTGTCTGTCATTTTCTGAGGAAAACGAGCTTAGATTTTGTATATTATATCTTATACTAAACTAGAAGTTTTTGCCCGTTTTTTACACAATTCAATTACACAAAAAGGTATTTTTACGGAGCTCTTTAACCAACGAACACGATTACAACTATTTAACATCCATTCTATAGAGACAGATCAACGATCTAATGCGATTATAAAAATCGCATTAGATCGTTTTATATATCGACAGTAATTGGTCTGAGAGTCGTGCAGATGGCAGATTGGACAGCCATAGCATATTTAGTGCCTCCGGTCTACCCAAATAATTATAAACGGACGGAAACAAACAGCGAGAGAGAAGTCTACATTTTGCATGTCATATAAACGAGGTCTTCGTGCGATTTAGTGGCACATTTGTCGCGTATTTATTTTCATACTTTGCGGCGCCGTGTATGCCTCAAACTATGTTGATGATTTTGAGCAAAAGCATAAAAAATATTTAACGAATTTGAACTGAAAGTGTTGGGGCGAATATTCGTACTGCTACATCACAAATTTTATTTTCTGTGACACAGTTTCAAACTTTATTCCGTTTTGCATTCGTATTTTAGGTTGCATTAAGGTGACCTTATTTTTATTTGGTTTGTGTTTAAGGAAATAAACTCCTAGCACCTAGTAAGCGTGTAAATAAATTCTCGAAATCTCGTAGTCGGAGATACACGCTCGTATTTTCAGATAGGTACGCGTAGTTGTGAAGATATTCTAATGAAAAACACTCATACTGAATATCTTTATCACATTATTAACAAATACATAGGAGTATTCAAAAAACTATAGTAACAATTTGATTATTATTTAAAACTTGATTTATTTCCAAAACATTTTTACATTAAGGGATGATTCACCACATTCTGATAAGTGTCGAATAGTCTAACCATAAATTTTGTCACTCTCTTACGTCATGTCAAATGAAAAATACAGAACTTGTGAAGAAGCCTTCATTTATCAAAAGGTGATAAAAGTTTTGTACAATCTTTAATCATATAGTCTCAATAGACATAAATTAGAGTAAGACACACCATAAACCTTTCAGTATACAGGCCTAAGCCTCAACTTGCATCTTAATGTCAAGCAGAACAAGGCATCACTAGTGCAAGGTAAAACTAGTGCAATACAGGCCTAGTCAAATCAAATCAAATCAAAAATCATTTATTTCAAGTAGGCTCAGTTTACAAGCACTTTTGACACGTCAGTTGACTATTTTTAAAGATTCTACCACCGGTTCGGAAGGCAGGTTCTGCTGAGAAGATACCGGCAAGAAACTCAACAGTTGCTCATTTGAAAAAGTCATACAGTATTATAATTTACCATTTTATAACAATTACTGTTTACATTTCTTATAGTTTTACTTCCTGTATGAAGGTGGAAGCTGATCCAACGGCCTCCAAGCATCTTTAGTCTCTAGCTGGCAGTTTTAGCTTTCAGGGTATCCATTACTCTCAAGAGAGTGTAATGTTCGAAAGAAATCTAAAAGATTTCACACTATAGGCCACTCGGCCCTGTGCAAAATTAATAAGCCATCAGAAGTCAATTACTATGTAAAGTTTCACATATATGCTCTTAATCATTAAGGAGTTCCTTCATGAGAAGACACCCCTGGCTGCATCATCATTTTGACTTATAAGTCCAATTTTACACCATAGGCCACTCAGCCCTGTGTATTATTAATATGCCATCAGAACTCAATAACTATGTAAAGGTTCACATATATGCTCTTAAGTATCAAGGAGTTCCCTCATGAGAAGATACTCCTAGTTGCATCATCATCAAGTCTCTACTGTTCGCCTAACCAACCGACTTCGTACTATGCTTCCATCATTATGGAAATGCACGGATAGAATATGGGAATACTCATCAGTCATTGTCAGTCTCATACAATAGCTCAAACTCAGAGGGCTATAGTGCGAACAATGCTCGGAGTCCTAAAAAGAGGCATATTCAGCAGTGGACATCCTTTAGTGAATAATGGTGATGAAAATAAAGGCATTTAATTTACTTAAAAAGAACCTTAGTTATAGCCCCAAGGTCCACGGTTAAGGAGCTGGACCCAGAAGAGTTCATGGATTTTTCTTCCGTTCGAAGATTATCGTATTATTCGTTTAAGGAGTGGGTCCTTAAACGTTTTTAACGACTAATTTGAGAAGAAAAATGGTAATTATATTTCTTATACAAACTATGTTATAGTTACACTAAAACTACGTTAAAATATTGATTTTTAATGTAAAATCAGCGTCTGACATTAACGATGCGAAGAATCTTTTAACGCTTAAATTATTGTCGACTCACTTTGATAACGCTAAAGCTTTTTCGATTTGTAAGAAATGATTGACGTTCCCTCCAACTGAAATTAGGCGTATCAATAGTTCAGACCTTGGTTTAATTTTAGTCGGTAGGTAGTATAAAATTGGTTTAGATTTTTTGACGTTACAACGTTTTATAATTCGATGGCGCCGACTGCACACTCGAAAAAAGATGACGTCATGCGTCGTTCACTCCAATTAAAGTAATTTCTGGTACATGAAGATTATTAAATAGTATTTTAGAAATACCTATTGTTCCTAGCTGAGAATCAATCCTTTTGAAAATTAAAATGCTAGTTTGGTGTCGACAAGCTGCAACAGTTTATATTATTAGTAAGGACATAGAAGCCTCGTTTTGACGGCCTCCGAAGCGCAGTGGTATGCGCAGTAGATTTACAAGACGGAGATCCTGGGTTCGAATCCCGGCTGGGCCGATTGAGGTTTTCTTAATTGGCCTCGAGTGTGCTAGTTGACGTACCCTACCTAACCCTAAGAAACCCTACCGGCAATGACGTACCTCCAAGCGATTTAGCGTTCCGGTACGATGTCGTGTATAATCCAAAATGGGTGTAGATTTTTACACTTGTCCAAATGCCGGGTTGTCAGGCTTATGGGGCTATTTTTTATTCTATAAAGATTACTATCAGATGTTAATAATATGATCGATAAGGGGAAACTTACTATAAAAGTCTGTGCTTCAAAGTTCGTAGTTCTCCACGGACTAAGTCGCAGGTATCTGCTGTGTAATAATCACAATAGGTTCGTAACACTTCCGATGGTCCGCGCGGGCCGGGAGGGGTTTAGCGATGCCCCGCTCGCACGACTTCATACCCGCGCAGTCCGTCCCTTTACCCCCGCGCGCTCGACTTTATACCCACGCAGCTCATTCCCCCCGTCGCCCGCATATCAGGGTTCATCAAGGAACTTGCCATAACATTAAATATTCTAGTATTTATATAAGTATTGTAATATAATGTTTTACTTAAAAATGAGAGAAGATTGCCTCGCCAATACTCGCCGACGCCTTGAGTTTCCAAGAGTATTTATCAGTCAAAAGATATTTCTCTACTTTGCGAACCGCAAGACATCAATCTGAGTCGACGATATTGAAATGGATTTCAAAGTAAGAACAGAAATATTATGAGAAAATTGTAGCGATATTATTTTTTAAATTTGTTTCAGTATTCACAATTCATATTTAGATATTTTAGTTTACTTTACTGATATGGAAGGCTAAATTTTTTTTATAATAGTTTTATTATTTGGAAATTCAGTTATGTTAAGGAACTTATACCGTTACTGGTCGAATTGTATGAAATAGCTGATATTAGTAAGTTCGTTATGGTTTAAAAAAGTATCTAGTAATAAAATTCAGTAAAATTTAGTAAAAGGTAAAACGAATGAGAGTTTTAGGACGCTAAGTACTCTAAAATTGTATAATTTATAAAATCTATCTATCTATCTATTCTATTCTATTCTATACTATAATAAAAGAGTAGAAATCGAGTGTCTGTACTTTGCCCAAATTTAACTAAAATCAAGTTAGGGCGATTAGAAATGAGCAATAGAATACAATAATATTTTTTTTAATTTTCTTGTCTGTCTGTCTGTCTGTCCTTCTGTCTGTATGTTCGCGCTATTCTCTGGTTCTACTGAACGGATTTTAATGCAGTTTTCACAAATAGATTAAGCAAAGTTCAGGGCAACATATAGGCTTTGTTTCATTAAGATCGGACAGATGAAAAAAAAGTTATCTTGAAAAAACCGGATTGCTCAAATTGATTCGCAGGCGTTATTTGTAGAAACGAGTTTTTCACTAAAACTGTGTAAAATCGATATTGAGGCACATATTCTATACTCAACTGACCAATTTGTTTGTTTATTTGGTTGAACGCGCCAAGCTAATCATAGGAACTACTTGAAAGCTCAGGTTCAAATTGGATAATTCTTTTTGTTTCACTAAAACTGTGTAAAATCGATATTGAGGCACATATTCTATACTCAACTGACCAATTTGTTTGTTTATTTGGTTGAACGCGCCAAGCTAATCATAGGAACTACTTGAAAGCTCAGGTTCAAATTGGATAATTCTTTTTGTGTTTAAATAGTCACATTATCTGCTTTTTATCGTAAAATGGTATACAAGTTTTATTATCTATTCTATTTTATTATCTATCTATCTATCTATCTATACTATAATAAAAGAGTAGAAATCGAGTGTCTGTACTTTGCCCAAATTTAACTAAAATCAAGTTAGGGCGATTAGAAATGAGCAATAGAATACAAAAATATTTTTTTTAATTATCTTGTCTGTCTGTCTGTCTGTCTGTCCTTCTGTCTGTATGTTCGCGCTATTCTCTGGCTCTACTGAACGGATTTTGATGCGGTTTTCACAAATATATTAAGCAAAGTTCAGGGAAAGGGCTACTTATTAGATTGACCTAAAAGGAGGTCATTCATTTTGGGCCTTTATGAAAGTGCCGGCCAACAAACAAAAATAGCACGAATTTGGCGCAATAGCTAATCTATACTTCTGTCAAATTCTGTACATAGATGATATTTTAAAATTTTTTATTAGAGGGCATTATACAATCGATACAAAATATTTATTTCGATTTCTTGTCTGTCTGTCTGTCCGTATTTTTTGTTGATCGGGCATCACTCTGAAACTACTGAATGAATTCAAATGAAACTTAGCACGGTATGAGAATATAATACGGAGCAGGATAAAGTATACTTTTTATAACGAAAATAAAATCTGAAGGCGGTGAAATAGGGGTTAAAAGTTTGTATGAAAAGTCCTCCTTTTTTCCTGGTCGCGCGCACTTTATTATAGACCGGCCTTCGGCCGGGAGTTTATGATATAGCCTCCGACCGTGGTTACGGCTGGGTATTTTACCCAAGCACAATAACAAAACGCGGCCTTCGGCCGGGGGTTTGTGATATGGTCACTGATCGTGGCTACGGCTGGGCATTTTACCGATGCACAAAAAACGGAACGCGCGGCTTTCAGCCGCGCACTTTATTGTACACCGGCCTTCGGCCGGGGGTTTGTGATGTGGCCTCTAATCGTGGCTACGGCTGGGCATTTTACCGATGCACAAAAAACGGAACGCGCGGCCTTCGGCCGCGCACTTTATTGTTCACCGGCCTTCGGCCGGGGGTTTGTGATATGGCCTCTGATTGTGGCTACGGCTGGGCATTTTACCGATGCACAAAAAACGGAACGCGCCGCCTCCGGCCGCGCACTTTATTGTACACCGGCCTTCGGCCGGGGTTTGTGATGTGGCCTCTGATCGTGGCTACGGCTGGGCATTTTACCAATGCACAAAAAACGGAACGCGCGGCCTTCGGCCGCGCACTTTATTGTAGAACCGGCCTTCGGCCGGGGGTTTGTGATGTGGCCTCTAATAGTGGCTACGGCTGGGCATTTTACCGATGCACAAAAAACGGAACGCGCCGCCTCCGGCCGCGCACTTTATTGTACACCGGCCTTCGGCCGGGGTTTGTGATGTGGCCTCTGATCGTGGCTACGGCTGGGCATTTTACCGATGCACAAAAAACGGAACGCGCGGCCTTCGGCCGCGCACTTTATTGTACACCGGCCTTCGGCCGGGGGTTTGTGATGTGGCCTCTAATAGTGGCTACGGCTGGGCATTTTACCGATGCACAAAAAACGGAACGCGCGGCCTTCGGCCGCGCACTTTATTGTACACCGGCCTTCGGCCGGGGTTTGTGATGTGGCCTCTGATCGTGGCTACGGCTGGGCATTTTACCGATGCACAAAAAACGGAACGCGCGGCCTTCGGCCGCGCACTTTATTGTACACCGGCCTTCGGCCGGGGGTTTGTGATGTGGCCTCTAATAGTGGCTACGGCTGGGCATTTTACCGATGCACAAAAAACGGAACGCGCGGCCTTCGGCCGCGCACTTTGTTATACACCGGCCTTCGGCCGGGGGTTTGTGATATGGCCTCTGATTGTGGCTACAGCTGGGTATTTTACCCAAGCACAAAAAACGGAACGCGTGGCCTTCGGCCGCGCACTTTGCTGTGCACCGGCCTTCGGTCGGGGGTTTGTGATGTGGCCTCTGATCGTGGCTACGGCTGGGCATTTTACCGATGCACAAAAAACGGAACGCGCGGCCTTCGGCCGGGGGTTTGTGATGTAGCCTCTAATAGTGGCTACGGCTGGGCATTTTACCGATGCTCAAAAAAACGGAACGCGCGGCCTTCGGCCGCGCACTTTATTGTGCACCAGCCTTCGGCCGGGGGTTTGTGATGTAGCCTCTAATAGTGGCTACGGCTGGGCATTTTACCGATGCTCAAAAAAACGGAACGCGCGGCCTTCGGCCGCGCACTTTATTGTGCACCAGCCTTCGGCCGGGGGTTTGTGATATGGCCTCTGATTGTGGCTACGGCTGGGTATTTTACCCAAGCACAAAAAACGGAACGCGCGGCCTTCAGCCGCGCACTTTATTGTACACCGGCCTTCGGCCGGGGGTTTGTGATATGGCTTCTGATTGTGACTACGACTGGGTATTTTACCCAAGCACAAAAACCGGAACGGCTATATTACTATGCACCGGCCTTCGGCCGGGGGTTTGTGATGTGGCCTCTGATCGTGGCTACGTCTGGGCATTTTATCGATGCACAAAAAACGGAACGCGCGGCCTTCGGCCGCGCACTTTATTATCCACCGGCCTTCGGCCGGGAGTTTGTGATAGGGCCTCCGAACGTGGCTAAGGTTGGGCATTATACCCAAAAAACGGAACGCGCGGCCTTCGGCTGCGCACTTTATTGTACACCGGCCTTCGGCCGGGAGTTTGTGATAGGTCCTCCGACCGTGGCTAAGGTTGGGCATTTTACCCAAGCACAAAAAACGGAACGCGCGACCTTCGGTCGGGGGTTTGTAATATGGCCTCTGATCGTGGCTACGGCTGGGCATTTTACCGATGCAAAAAATCTTCGGCCAGGGGCTTATGATGGGACTACCGACCGTGGCTATGGCTGGGCATTTTACCCAAGCGAAAAAAAAACGCGCGACCTTCGGCCGGGCACTTTATTCTACACCGGCCTTCGGCCGGGGTTTTGTAATAGGGCCTCCGACCGTGGCTAAGGCTGGGCATTTTACCCAAGCACAAAAAACTTTGGCTGGGGGCTTATGATGGGACTACCGACCGTGGCTATGGCTGGGCATTTTACCCAAGCAAAAAAAACGCGCACTTTATTGTAAAGGGGTTATGATTTTGTATTTTTCATATATAAAAAATCGAAAATGTAAATAGAAGGGGCGAAGGGTTCGAAAATGTACATCGAATTTCACGCGGACGAAGTCGCGGGCATCTGCTAGTTACAAATAAAACAAATTAATAATATAAACGGGTAAGTGACACATAAAGTATAAATAGGCATAAATGCAAATCTATAATATTTAAATGTTCGTTGAAGTTCTAGGATGGTTTTTACAGCGAGAAAAATTTAAAAATACTAAAAAAACATGTATACTCCAATACAAACGATTTATAATTTGAATTTTAATGTGTGGTAGGGGTAGGGTAGGAGTAGGGTAGGGGTAGGGTAGGGGTAGAATAGGGGTAGGGTAGGGTTAGAGTAGGGGTAGGATAGGGGTACGGGTCCGCTAGTAAAAATATATTTTATTCGTTTTTAGCAGCGAACGTACGAGTATGTGGGATTTTGTAAAATTTGCATGTCTGACAAAGCTGCACAAAGGACAACTTCGTAGATTGGAACTAACAAAACTTTCCTACTAGATCAATGCAACACTGCACGATAGTGGTGACACGCTCAAATTACCTGCGGTATTTCAAAGCGGCTAACTGTCAGTTGTCGTCATCAAGATGGTTGTTGCTAACTAGGACTTTTGTTGTTGATATTTCCTTCCATTCTAGTTATTTTAGTTTAGCAAAATAATCTGTAGTTGTATTCTGAAACACGGAATTCGTCGTCGAGTTCACCGTTGTAAGGTATTATTTGTATTCATTATTTATTACTTGATTTAAAAATACAAGCTTTTAAAAAGATGCTATTTTATTTTCTATTCTGTTTAGCTGAGGCATTATCATCCAAACTAAATGTTGTATTTATGTTAAATTTCAGCTAAAATTTAAATAAATGTAATTAAATGCAAGTTTTGTTAGCTAAACGAATGTAATGACATTTACAATAAATTTAAAAAACATTCTAGTTAGCTAGTTCAAGAATGACAAATTAAAATTATTATATAAAACCTAGTTTTAGCACAAAATACATAAAAGTATTAATTTATCGTATGGTGTAGTATTAGTTAATAAAATAATGAGTTTGGCTTCTATGTTTTTTTTTTTTTCAAATTTTAATTTTATTATTTAAATTTTACTGTATGATACTTTCCGTCACCGCTGCGTCAGCGTTGAAGGGGCATCAATAAATAGGTATACTTCAAGTATACTCGCAGAATAACTTCTTAGTTGAAGGTAAATACTTAAAGTTCTTTGCAAAATTCAGCGGTTTCGTGAACTTCGGAAATAGTTTGCCTTAAGATGTATTAGTGGCTAAAATATTCAACCTCAGCTTAACACAGCTAAGTATTTGTTCATAGTTCTGCTTTTCATTAGTTTTGTATATTAATTGTGGTTTACACGGGAAATACGACCCCACTTTACCTTTATATAACAATATTCATTAATTAATCGTCGATTACCAACACAGTAATTTAATTATTGTGGTAATTCCTTTGTTAACACTGAAATCGTAAAGTTTTACGTGGCTTAACATCACGTTGCTAATTTATTTGCGGTAGTAATAGATAACTTTATATATTTGTAATTAAATCATTAAGTACAAAGGTGGTCCCACCGCCCTCGCAATTACGACTTATAGACTACAAGCCCTTGAACAAAAATTACCTGTGAAATGAACCAACGTGAATAACGCTTAGAAGGCTGTTACTATATCAGAAAATAACTCAAAGCACTATGCCGTGATTTCTGAGCGGTACAATGGTGAGGACGCGAGTGAATGGATTTTCTCACGTACAAATGATGAATTACGACTAATTATTAATGTACGGCTTTGTTATAGTGTTAAAGATAAATAAAAATAAATGTCGAAAATCCTAGTGCCGTACTAAAATGGTGGTGCCGGAAGTCAGAACAAACGTTAATTCGTCAACAACTGCAGAAGCAAAATAGGTTACGTACGGGCTCCGCGGCGCAGTTGTATGCGCGGTGGATTTACAAGACGGAGGTCCTGGGTTCGATCCCCGGCTGGGCCGATTGAGTTTTTCTTAATTGGTCTAGGTCTGGCTGGTGGGAGGCTTCCGCCGTGGCTAGTTACCACCCTACTGGCAAAGACGTACCGCCAAGCGATTTAGCGTTCCGGTACGATGCCGTGTAGAAACCGAAAGGGGTGTTGATTTTCATCCTTCTCCTAACAAGTTAGCCCGCTTCCATCTTAGATTGCATCATCACTTACCATCAGGTGAGATTGTAGTCAAGGGCTAACTTGTAAAAGAATTAAAAAAAAAAAAGGTTATTTATTACTGTACGGCATTTGTGCAATTCTTTTTGTACACATATACAGATACTTTACCCGTAAACGACGTACATATTTCCAGCGCAGGAGTCGAAAGATAAGGGTCGCAAGCCTTACTCTTCACTCGCGTACTCACCTGTACCGCTCAGAAATGACGGCATAGTGCTCAGAGTTATTTTCTGATATAGTAACAGTCTTCTAAGCGTTATTCATGTTGGTTCATTTCACATGTAATTTATGTTCAAGGGCTTGTAGTCTATTACCTAAATTAAAAGTCACTTAATCGTAAACTTTTGTGCGTCACCTTTTAGATCTCGTGTTACGATTTTGCGGAAGAACAAAGAACATTCATTTGTCATAGTTACTAAAGTGGCTCATAGAAGACGTTAGTGGAACTAATGGTCCAATAGAAATGGAAACAAAGCCTGTTTCTAGGCTACCAAAGCTCAAATATAGTTAACAAAAGCAAAATTTAAAGCTAAACGGACACTTGATTTATTACCGTGTACGCTATTGCTACGCGAGTGTTTGTGCAAATAGTTCGTGATTGTTTCGATTCAGTTGCATGAATGGATATGTCACTCCATGTTACTAGAGCAACTCCAACACAATTATAATATTCGAGTACATCGTGATAAAATTGTCTGTCAGTTGTCAGGAACGTACAAAAAATCACAAAGAAATATCTATCTACATTTTATGTT
Organism: Bicyclus anynana; assembly: GCF_947172395.1. Classification (NCBI taxonomy): domain Eukaryota; kingdom Metazoa; phylum Arthropoda; class Insecta; order Lepidoptera; family Nymphalidae; genus Bicyclus; species Bicyclus anynana. Next base: position 9,678,035 of record NC_069099.1, on the reverse strand, counting down.
ATTTCATCACGTCAGACGATGGACGTTTACTGCAGGACATAGGTTTTTTGTAGCGGCTTCCAAACATCACGATCCTTGGCCGCCTGAATCCAGCAACTCCCGCAACTCGATTGATGCGTTCAGTCCACCTAGTGGAGGGTTTTTACTCAACGATATATTATTTATATAATTGTAAAATGGGGTATATATATGTCACCGTAAAATTGTAAATACCGTTAGATTATAATCTATCTCGCGAGATTGTAAGCTTTCGATGGATTGTGAACCGCAGCATACTGCTTACAATTTAACGTGTTATGGCATATAGGCATTTGTATTTTGTAAAAGAAATTGTTCGAATGCAATAGAGACGGTCTTTTTTATTTATACCCCTGACAATCATGACGCAATAATTATTAATGATAATGTCATGTACTTAGTTAAAACGTTTAAAAAAACTATAACCTAACAATGTCATTTAAACTTGAATCAGGATCAGGATCAGGATGTCAAGGACGTAAAAAACGAAACCATTTTTCTCATGTCGTGAGACTGCAAAAACTCGTAATATATTTCCTCATGGTTTCTATATTCGATGATTCACTACATTCGTGACATCAACATAATAGGGTCGTCAGATCATACGATTCGCAAAAAAGCTTACCTTTGGGCTTATGAAGTTTATAAATTGTATATTACCTACTTAATTTGTTATTTAATCTCACATTCTTGAGAAAAAAATACATGGTGTTTAAAAATGACTATATTTACTTTTTCGTTATCTAAAATTTAGACACGCTAGAAGTTTCTAAGTAAATCACAATAATATTATAAAGGCAAAAGTTTGTGTGTAACTGTGAAAGTGTGTAAGTGTGTAAGTATGTTTGTTCCTCTTTTATGCTGCGGCTACTGAAGCGATTTGGTTGAAATTTGGAATGGAAATAGATTTTACTCTGGATTAACATATAGTCTACTTTTCATCCCGGAAAATCCCTGTTTCCCGCGGGATTTGTAAAAAAACTGAATTCCACGCGGACGAAGTCGCGGGCGTCCGCTACATTATTATAAAAAAAAAATACTTGTGGCACTCGAGGACTGCCGCGATAAAGCTTTATGCTATTGCATAGAATTTTTTATCGATTTATGCAATTATAATTATTTATTCATATTATTTATGCAGTATTTTTTGATATAAAAAGAAAATAAAAAATGTCTTTACGTTGAGCTGGATTCGACCTCTGGTTTATTAAGTGTGCCCCTTAGTTTTACACCACTTATCCGGTTGAGTCGATATGATAACAACATGGGTTAACTTGATGCACGGCTTGGGTGTTGGGTTTATTTTCGTTACGGAATTTCTCGATTCGGTCAAAGCCCGCAATAAAAGCTATGCAATAGCTTAACAAATAAATAAATGATTGACCAATGTACAATATTATACATGCGTTTATAGAATAAATAAAAAAATCAAGATGAGTGTATATTAGAAACTAACGTAAAGAAAAACATATTTATTAATCTGTTTTTATCAAAATTGGCCCCTTTATTTGTTAATTTAACAAAAAATCAGTATTAGGTGGAATTATTTATTAAGCTTTACGCTCATTATGTACTGTGGGTGTAAAGTAGGTCATTGCAATATAAGTAGGTAGTTATTATACGTAGGTGCAGTACTAGTTCGCGTTTGCGGTGTTGTGCCCATCTACTGCGGAAACCGCCGTGTCACGCTTCGGCGGGGTCTTTAGTGAATGTGGGAACACGACATGTCCACAGGTAGGATCGATATACCTGCTTACAATTGGAGCTTAGCTTAGGGTACCATTCCGTTAGTCTGTCAAAGCTCAAAACCGTAACTAGATGACCAGATCTACTCTAATCTAACAACCAACGAATCATTTAATTATAATTAAATACAGAACGTATTTCTTGTTAGAACGTAGACGATATTTCTTGTTGGTTTTTTGATATTTTTATCTCAAGGACCATATTTTTAATAAACTATACACCAATTTATATAATACTTTATCATCATCATCATCATTATCAACCCATATTCGGCTCACTGCTGAGCTCAGGTCTCCTCCTCCTCCTCCTCCACCACGCTGGCCCAATGCGGATTGGCAGACTTCACACACGCATGGAATTAAGAAAATTCTCTGGAGTGCAGTGAGAGTGGTTTCCTCACGATATTTTTCCTTCACCGTTTGAGACGTGTGATGTTTAATTTCTTAAAAAATGCACACAACTGTAAAGTTGGAGGTGCATACCCCAGACCGTATTCGAACACACACCCTCCGGAATCGGTGGCAGAGGTCATATATACTGGGCTATCACGGCTCTCATGTTATTAGATATTATACGTACTATACAATAATGTTAAACAAAAATTATAATCTACGTAAAAAAAAACAAACTGAACTTATTAATTATAGTCTAAAAGCTTAGACGTCACAATATTCCTCCAAATCTATGTGTATGGTAAATCAAAAATAGATGTAGGTATGTACAAAGCCCGTAAATGGCGTTTCGGAAGTTGGATGGGAAATGTATGCAGTCAAAGCACTTGGCGGGGCTCGCGATTGACTTTTCTAGTACTGGGCAAAATAGCAAAATTGAATTGAAATGCTGTTTACTCGTGCCACTTTGAACATCTGGTGCTATAAAAATAATATGTAAGTTACCTCTTCAAATAACTTGTCGCAAAAATATCTGTGACCACTTGATTTAGTTTAACACAAACTTAGATAAATATTGACTTACCTTTAATCAAAAATAATTATTGAAGTGCATCATTGGTTCACTGGTTAGTCAGTGCTATTTCGTATTAAAAGGTATTGGGTTCGGGTACTCGGTTAGCAACGTTTTTTCTCGGTGTGGTGTTACTTTAGATCATTAAAAAGAAAGGACCTGCCTCGTAAACCGTTAGCCTTCTGTCAAAGATCAAGAATCAATGATCTAACGCGTTTATAAAAACTGTTGCTATAGAATCGATGTTTCATTGTTGTAATCGTTTTCGTCGTGTAAAGAGCTCCCTAAAAATGCCGGTTTGTGTAGTTGAATGGCATAAAAAGCAGCCAAAAACGTGTAGTTTAGTAAAAGATGGAATAACGTTTCATTTGTAAGTATTTCTACCATAATTTTATCAAATTTGTAATAAAAATGATTTCTAAAAAGAATCGATTCTTTTGACGGAACAGCAAAAAATCGATCAAGTAATCGAACATTCTATATATATATTCTGTAGATAGTCTAAGCGGTGTGTTGGTTAGTCTGTGTAAAAATTACGCGTGTGTGTATTACAAGTCAATTATATAATTGTGTGTAGTGTATGGACACAGAATATACCTAATGGTGTTAAATGTTTTCGATGTGTGAGTTTACCTCGTCCCCCTCAAAAAACGACAGACTTTTTTGTTGGTGAATTTGGGTGCGAAACAGGTCCATTCTTTTTAATGGTCTAAGGGTGCTACACCCTCGTATCTCGGAGATCACGTTCAGCCGTTAGTCCCAGTCAATGCGTTTAATATTTGATAGACATCATTATAAAGTCGAACACTATCATCTAAGCTTGCCAACTAAACCATCTGCTCAGTGGCGTAACGTGGTCCTGACTCGAAAATTAGTAGGGGCCCAAATGAAGAGTAAAGATTTATCGCAAAAGAAACAGAAATGCTCGCTTAAAATAAATATAACAGCGACTTAACCTACAACGAGTATGTATAATGATTCCAACTTTGGGCGCACGCTTAACCGGGGAAGAAAACTGTTTTTATTTTACATTTGTCATTTCTGAACTAAAAACTCTGCAGTTTTTTTCGTTTTTTCCCGGGAAACACCAGATTAAGTGAGATTGTGAAGTACATTTTACTAATTTATGCTTTCTCACGTTGGTGCCCGGAAAGTCCGGAAGCCCCGTACAGCGTGGTGGGTTTCACCTCTAAATTCCCTGACTGTTATTCACTTGAACGCCCATGATATCAACCAGTTAAATAAACAAACGCCCCGCCCTACCCCCTAAAAATCGCCAAAAATCCACAAAAATTACCAAAATTCGACAGATGCCGATCTACTGAAAACGTCTTAAGTATCTCACGTATTTAAAAATAAAATACCACGTCGTGCAGGGGAGAATATAGAGACTAACTTTACCGTTGTATTTAAACCACCAAAAAATATCTACTTTTAATAAAAAAATTTAAACTATGACTTTTATTTTTTTTTTATTAAATTATAAACTTTTTCAAAATCAATCAATCTTTTCTTACACGACACTTAGATATTTATACACTAGATTAAAGTATACATTTTCTAGAATAAAAAACCATAAAATATTCATAAAAACTTAGAATTTCATTAACAAAATCATTAAACTTCGATCATTAAATTAACCTAAAAACCAACAACTTCACTCTTCAAAAATCAAATTGGCAAATGACAAGTGACAAGTTTCTTTATTGTCGATAGGAAGAAGGCGCTGTACAATTAGAGAGCAACGTAGAGAACGCCACAGTTTAAATGAATTTTACAGCGACAAAAGTATTGCCGCCCTAAATGTACCGGGCACACGTATGTCCCACGGGCGTTTAAGGGTCGATCGATTACCAGGCATACTATAACCCGTGGGCGTTCAAGTGGATTGTATGAATCCTGCCCCTGCCTGGTCATAAAAAAACAGGCTCTGAGGTAATGAATTATTGAAGTAGTTCTTAGAAAACTGGTCGGAAAATCTCAGCGAGTTGAAAAAATACTGCAGAAATCACAATTTGTTTTGCTGCGCATAGAAAAATTGAATTGTGTCGCTATTTCTGTTTTCCATTTTTGCTTTTAGCGGTTTCATCAGTCCGCTACCCTAATGAATCTTCAAGGAATATCGCTTGTGGTTTTAGATAAAAGTAATCTTGTTTTAATGTAAGTAGTACGAGTATTTCCAAGTTGGATGAGAAACGTGTCTAGTAGAAGATAAAGGACTTATCGGGATTAGCAAGCGTTTTTGTTAGAAAAATGGAGTCTTGGAATTAAAGACTTAAGGACCCGTAATACTTTCATGTTCTTTTAATTGCTTGTCTTAAACATTTTATATCAAAAAAAAAACATTAAATATTTCAATCTATGGCAGATATTATAATGTCTAACATAATATTCTATTCAATATTAACTGCGGTTTTGCTTAAGTGACTACAATCACTTCAACAAAACCAAATTTGGTTTTGTTCCAAAACTTTTATTGTAGAAATTATAATAAATATAAAATATATCATTACCCAATTATAAAAACTTTCCTATTTATAATATTCCCTGAGAATTTGAATATCGAATCAATCATTGGTTTTCAAAGTTGTTTCTATCGAGAATACTTTACAAAATTAAAGTATGACACACCCAGTGTAACATAGGCAACGATCGATGGGCTATCACGCGGCCTGTATTAGACCGTTGGGACAAATAAATCGTAAACTTTGCTTCAGAGGCTTGTTAGAAACAATAAAAGATTTAAAGCTTCCCAATTACTCTACAATCGGAGAATTCATATTTAAATCGCATGTCTATGTTTAACTTTAAAGATTCAGTACATGTAAGTGGATTAATAATTCTCTGGTAATTATTTCAGCGTGTTAAAGGTTACTTAGGTAAAACACAAATATAACTTTATAAAATTGTTTATATAAGTGTTATCTATACTAATATTATAAAGCTGAAGAGTTTGTTTGTTTGTTCATGGATTATTTTAATGCTAATTATTAAAAGTATCAATGCCACTTAATATTTTATACGCGACAATTTCTATGGATGTTTGTTACTCTTTTACAATGAAACTACTAAACTGATAAATAGCTATTGGGCTACATTAAAACGCCGTTAATTACATGCGGTTGAAGTCCTGCATGCTAATTCCGTATCTTTGACGTATGCTACTTGACATATTATACGAAACTGAGATTCAATGTAACTAATGTCATCCGATGTCTACTGGTGAATATCGTAAAGTTGGTAGATGACATTTTGCAATTAATTTGATGTTTATTTTAATAGGTTGATAATAAAGTCCTAAGAAGAAGAATAGTGAAATGAATAGGCCAGCTGGGCGTCTAACGAGTATCTACGAATAAGTAATACCTTTAAACAAATTTATCAGTGTATTGTATTTCACTTATTTTCTTTTTTTAACTTTACAGTTGTTATTATGAGCTTATTGTTCAAACATTTTCATGAGATCAATGTGCATTTTTACAAGTCAAAAGTTATTAGCACGAGTATTTTTATTTTTAAAACTAGAAGAAATACATTAATCTTGTAATATAAACCATAGCAGCAAGAGAATGCACAGGCAAAAAATGCTATAAGCAAATAAGAACGCAGCGAGCGAGTCACGGATACCGGCGATAAAATAAAATTTATTTTATTCCTGGATCGGCTCGCTCATAATGCGCCGTCCTGCATTATTTTTCATCCGTTTTCCTACTATTCGACTTCTTTATTAAATAGTCCTCATATAAAATTCATCTGTGCGGTTTATTGTTACGGATATGTAGAATTACTTCGCATTCAATTATAGGGCCTGGTGTCTCGCAACACTCGTTTTTTTACCCAGTGCAAGCCCCAGTCCCCACATTTTTTCCCTTATCACCCGATGGACGTCCACTGCTTTACATAGGCCTCTTGCATGGACTTCTAAACAAAGTCTCGAGACGCGAGCATCTAACGGCTCCCGCAACCAGCTAGATGTCCTCAGTCCACATAGTGGGGGATCGACCAACAACCTGCGCTTCTTGGTGCGGGGTCGCCTTTCCAGCATCTTAGGACCCTAAAGTCCATCGGCTCTTCGAACTATGTGGCCTGCCCTTTGCCACGTCAGCTTCGCGACTCGCTGAGCTATGCCACATTATCACATTATATAATTTTGGCCTAATACAATTTCACTATAAGTATTAAAATCTTTTTAACAAAAAAAATAACCGCATTGCAATGCATTAACTCTGATGAGAGAGAGAGATGAGAAAGAGAGGTGACAGTTATAGTGTCTAAAATTTAGGAACAGATTGTTAAATCATTTGTAATTATTTCATTTTATTTTGTTTTTCAAAGAGAAAACAGTAATTATTCCGTAAAACAGGGATTGTAGATTTAGAGATCAAAGATTTCTAAGGTTATAAGCTACAAACTTCATAGAGTTATAGCCAATAACCTGAAATAACATTTAGAGTATTTGTTATTTTTATGGGAACTTCCATACCATTTTATTTTACGATGATCACCGGGTCAGTTAGTCAATACATCTAAATAAAATTGAAGTGTCTGGCCGTGATGTTGATATAACTAGGTATATTTTATCAAGCATACTCTGGTATGCAGGTTTCCTCACGATGTTTTCTTTCACCGTTTGAGACACGTGATATTTAATTTCTATAAATGCACACAACTGAAAAGTTGGAATACGGGGAATCTGTTACCCAATGGAGGTAAGTCCTGGAATTGTTAACACTCTCAGTGTCCCCGGTGCACTTTCAACAATACCAAAGAAGAGCTTGATGTTGTGATGGTGCTTTCTGGGTTGCGGTCGCTTAAAGACAGCTACGGTGACAATCGCCTCTATGACGTTCATAATACGTACTATTGTCGTGAGCAAACTTTCAAAAGTGAAACGAAATATCAGCCGCACCATCCTACATGAAACGAACTGTAAAGAAACATTCCCGTGGCCCAGTTATCAGGTGACGAGTTGAAACACCGTGGGGTTTTAATCAGTATAAGTCCTACATAGCCGTCTTGCTTACCCGTGGCGAGAAGGTATCCATGAGGATTTTCCCACGTACAAAAAGACCAGATTACCTAGCTATTAGCTTGCTAACCCAGCAATCGTTCGTATATATTATATTATACTTTACTAGCTGGTTGGAGTCAATACTTCACACTCTAAGAACATTTTCTCACATCTCGTGTCTTCAGTGCCGATCCCATTACGCTAATGTCACGAACAGGGTGAATCGTCAAAAATAAAATCCATTTACGTCGTAAAAACTCTCGTTAGGTACGCTTGAACCAGCCGTTTAGAGCGATCATCGATTAAGATTAGACTTGAGACTTGAAGCTTGAATTCAGTTTAATACCAGTTTCATTTATGTGTGTAGGTAATTATGAAAACTTGTTTAAATTATTACTATCTTAAATGAATCCACCATTTATACGAGTAGTTAGTGTCCTTAACACTGGTTCTGTAATTCGGTTACTCCTTCGTCGAAAGGTCCAATAAGCAATGATGTAAGAAGAAAAAAGTAGTATGTTAAAACTATGCTAATTAGCAAACCTGAGCTCAGTTGCCACACTGTCATTGCGTCGTTGACAACGCCGCTAAAATATTTTTTGCGCGCCAGATGTAAACATCGATTTATGTAACCTATGTACCTGTTTTTTCTTCTAACATCATTGGCCGTAAGTTTAACATTATTTGGATATCTTTTACTTTTTATATCTTCTGAATGAAAGCTCAAACGTGTCTGAAGTTGCAACGTGAAAAAAGATCTCTATGAGTTTGAAAAGAATCAAGTTACTTTCAAAAAGAAAACATAATATTATCTTATAACATTATTTATTCATTTGTTTTAAAATACTACAATGTACTATTGTTTTTCCTTATTAAAATTTACTTGTTTGTTTTGCTCAAAAACCAGAAACTACATCAAACCAAAAAGTGGTATAAATGCTAATAATATATTTTGTTAATTTTAATTTCAAAGTTTATTTATTCAAAAAGAAACTTTGGACTTTAGCTTTTATTACGTTACAGACATGCTAAACAAAACTTAATAAGCTTGTGCTTAATTTATTTTATATTAAGCACAATAATTAATAAAATTAAGTTTTATATTAAGCATTATATTAATAATTTTGTATTAACATACATAGCTTTGCTATCAATTATGCACAAGTTTGTTAGACTCGTGTTTTTTATTCAAATACCACAAAGCCGAGTGAGTCAATTTTGTTTGAAAGTTAGTACAGTGCAAAACCTCACAAACTGGGAATACAGAGGAACATTGTTTTTCCTAATGTTCCCATATATCGCTGTGCGCTTTTAAACCACATAAAAGAGTCCTAAATGAAAAAGCATTTATCACGTTTTTCTAGGTCTTTTTAACTACTATGTGGTTTTTGTATTTCCATGGCTCAACCACATTCAGTACTTTTTCATAACGGAATTAAATCTAACCGTTCAAAATGAAAAATACAACATTTACGCATTTGCGCTATTATATTTAAGCCATATGAACTTTGGTTCTATTTGAATAATTTATTTCCCTACACCGTAACTCCATGAAACAATACCAGTATGGATCTTAAAGCCATGGCTTATATTATTGTGAAAACTGACAACACCGATAAAGAAACTATTGGTTATTTTCACGAATATTTTACTGAAATCAGTTGGATGATTTTGAACACTCACAAAAACAAACGCTTGGTTTTTACATAAGTATTAAACATTTTCTGAGATTACAATAATATTGAGACCTAAAACAATAACTGGAGTGAAAAAAAAAAGTAAGGTTTTGTATTCTCCAGACCTTTTTGGGGCAGTTTCAAAGTTCAGTATTAATCGTAAGTATTGAAAGAGATACCATTACTCAAGCTGGTCTAAGTTGAGCCTTCTTTCTCAAGGGACATATCCAAGATCAATTCAGGATAATACGACAGGAAACTTTCTTCCAGTACAGTACGTTTGCAATAAATTTCGATATTGATTATCTTTTTCCTGGTAAAATAATGCTATGTATCATAGGGTTATGTCCACACGACATTATCCTGTATGCTTTTTAAGCTAGTGCATAGTTTTTACGAAAAAGAAATACTGCATAAATACAATAAGTAAATAAATAATTATAATTGCATAAGTTGTTAAAAAGAGCTTTACCGCGGCATTTTTTATTTAAAATATACGTCTAGACCACAGTAGTTATACTGTGTCTAGACTTTTATTCGATGTAGGTACATTTATTTGCAGATTTCTATGAACAACGTATAAGCTACTATTAACTTAAAAAGATGTACGATAATGTACTGTAAAAATAAACATGCAGAACAATGCCCCGTGAATCTAGCCTAGCCCAAAATTAAGTCTAAACTATATCACTGCACATTTTATTTGTGAACAATGTATAAGAATTTTACTATCATAAACTACAAATAACATACTAAAATTTGTACAAACACAGACAATATTAGGGTAATTGAGCATATACTTATTCACAAAGATAAACTTTAGACGGTCTCCAACAGTCCTCCAAAGATTATTGCACTATCTTCTATTCACCGCCTCTGCTGCTATCATGAATGCATATTAAGCATCTATCTCGCAGTTCAAAATTTTAACTAACCACATTACTTACGAGTATAATATCCACTATTAGTCCATATTAGTCAAACTAACTTCGCATACTATCAGTGAATTCTAGTTAGCCATTTCTCTAGTAAGTACAAGTCTTTCGTCTCTATAAAGTTAAAGCTTGAAGATTACTGAAAGCAAGGAGCTGGGAAAGTTTTCAAAGCCCTTTTCAGTTTCTTTGACGTTCACACAAACTGCGTAACGTAATTTTTGCTTCGTTTCTCAAAGTGCTCCGAGTAGCCGATTGATATTCACTACAAAGTTGATCTTAGTTACGGCTTGTTTAGTAACTATTTTATTTTAAAGATAGTTTCGTATAATTTATGGAGACGTAGCTTACGATCTTTGTATATCAATTTAGATTGGATAGTTAATTTGTACGGATTCAATTTGCTTATTCATTTAGTTATCATTATTCTTCTTTTATTTCGATTTATTTAATTATTTGTAAATTACATTAATAGAATTACTGAAAATACATTGTAGGAAATAGTAGTCTGAGACGGATATGACGTCGTTCGATCTCGTGTTGGCTCGTGCCTACGTACCTAGGTGGCGTGACGTGTTTTCGTAAGGAGTAGGGAGTCAGAGAGGAGTAGCGATCAGATGGCGGTAACGGCTCGTGATATAAGGTGCTTGTCGTACGGTGCCTCAGTGTGCTCCTGGCGTTCGAGCCATCCACATTTCTTGTCGTTATGGGTTACTTAGGATAGGCGGGGAGAGTGACATGAGTGGAAAAGGGGAGTGTTTGTTGCAGTCAAACTCGCCTTTAACCCTACACACAGCTTTCACAAGTGCGTGAATCCACTCAAGGTCATTCTCTTCCATTCTAGGGTCTTATTTTGGTTTCAGTTTGATTTGTTAATTAAGTTGTCCTGACAATATTGTGAATCATAAACGATATTCATCATTGGTTTTCTTATTTTTTTTTCCATTTTTGAACCTAAAAAAATTTAAACAAATTTATTAACTTTTAATAAATTTAAATAATTTTACTAACTTTTTTTTAGTTTTATGACAACGTCTTATACTCTTGACGTACCTACATTTGACTGAATTTGATCTTACTTTTTTTCCATTTACAGAAAGAACCGAACTAATAAAGTTTATATGAAAATCTCTAACATGGCTAACCCATGTTAAAGACCGTAAGAGGAATACCATCACTTGATGAATCTAATGCAACTCGTTTGACATAGGTCATGCCTGGAAGTTTGAACTTAATACTGAAGTGTTGCATAGCTTGTGGATATTTCTACACTCCAACTTTGCATCTTATGTGATACAATTTTAAACTTTATTCCGTTTCAAACTCATATTTTAAGTTGCAACGCCGAGACCTTATTTTATTTAGTTTGCGCTTGAAGAAATAAACAGCCTGTATCTTGGGAATCACGAAAGTAGATAAGCAAATTTTTCGATTTGCAGTCTAGTAGGTGAATATATTTTAGATGCAAAAATATACGTCAGAAAAGTGTTACGAACAATTTGGCTCGCTCCCGCCACAGCCTTCGAGGTAATTTTATTTTATAGCTATACTGAATCACTTGTAACATTTCTAACACATCGTTGCTGCGCGTCTTTTGACGTATTAAATAAATAGTAAAAAAAACTGGGTTAAAAAACAAACAGGTAAAAGTACTTAAGTTAAAATAACTATCAACCCGACGGCGTATACCTACCATCTCTGAAAAAAGCGAAATCAGGCTCCATGTAATTTATCGTTTATTTGTTAAAAATTGTGACGTCATGAAATGGCCGTCTGTGTTGTTGGCGTTTGAAAAAATAGATATGCACAATTTTTAACCTGAGTTTGTACAGTAAAATTTTGGACACTTACTTCAAATACTATTATAATATTTTCTTTACCTGTAACGTGAATTCATCTTATTATAGGACTCAAAGGTGATTACAAATATAAGAAAACTAATATCGAAAGGTTATGATTCACAACACTTGTCGGGATAACTTAATTAACAAATCAAACTGTAACCAAAATAAGACCCTAGAATGGCAGAGAATGACCTTGAGTGAAGTCACGTACTTGTGAACGATGTGTGTAGGGTTAAAGGTACCTTTGACTGATATGAAACACTCCCTTTTTCCACTCAAGTCACTCTCCCTGCCTATCCCAAGTAACCCATAAAGAATTACACAACAAGAGATGTGGACGGCTCGACCGCCACGAGCACACTGAAGGCATTCGTACCGCAAGTCGTTGTAACACGGCGATAACAATCTTATCTTCATAATGAATTTGGAATCTAAAAGCAGATAATTTGAGATATTTTATGTTTGACTTGTTACAACATTATAAAAGCATTATCAAAACCAAAGATTCAGGCCATTTATCATATTATTTTGCCAAAACGGCAAAATCAATTTTGAATTCCGTCGCTGTCCAGTTTTGGTTGAACACATTTTCTATTCGAAAACCGATTGCGGCCTACGTAGGCGACAGGTTTGAAGTACGTATTTATTTAATCCTTTATTGAAAGTGTGTCGAGTGGGGACTAGTCTTTCATGTGGAAATAGATTCAATTTACATGTTATGTATCGTCGTATATTTGAGTTTTTCGTTACGTACTTTCAATACAAAATGTTATAGTTTTTTTTATGATGTTTTGTTTTGGATGCAGTTGTAATGTGACAGGACAAGCACATTTTGTATGTGTAAACTAAACGTCAGGACAACAAAAATAAATTAATATTTTATTATTATTCAGTTTAGAGTAGGTAGAGGCAATTGCTTAGCATCCATTTTACAGTTAAAGTACGTGAAAATTTTATGATTCAGCATTGTTGAGGTTTCTTCAGTTTTTTATATCAACATGCCTGTCCTTAAACTAGTCTGTACAGCTTAGCCCTCATTCGCACGAGAGCTTTTTTTTTCCATGCTCCATAATTGACCTTTGCTAGCCATACCATACTGACTTATGGTAGGAACATGGGCTGCCTTCATAAGTTGACTTACCATGGGCTAAAAGCCTTTTAGCCTTCGTAGATTTGGTAGGACTGGCTATCGCAGGCCCTCGTTCCAAAGTAAACGCCGAAGTCTACCGATGGGGAATGTTGGCTACACACATTTTCTATCTAGCTCCCGGAACACCATTCGCGGTCGACTACGACAGTTTTGAAGTGTATTAATCCTTTATTGAAAGAGTTTCGAACTGTGACTATTCTTTGAAGTGGAAATTCAATTTACTTTTTGTGAGATATGATAAGATTTATGTTCTGCTGTATCTTAGTTTTTCCTTTCCTGTTATTCAGTTGTTTGAATCACTAATAATTAATGAAAGATTTTTCCGTTTTTATTTGGTCGCAGTAAGTATGCAAGATTGAAACTCGAAAACATCTTGATGTATTTAAATAATTCTTTGTATAATTCATTCACTACTATACAAGAGAGGCGAGAGAGACATAGTATTATTGCTGTTGTTAGGTTGTTTTTATACTTATTTCTGTATAAAATGCGATGCATTTATGTATGGCATAGAACGCATGTATGGAACGTTATGTATGACAGTACTGTTCATTCAGTATCAGCAAGTTAAACAATAATTTTTGAATTTCACAAAACTTTTATCAAAGACTTCCGGCGTTCCCGAACGCCCTTGATTCTGTTTTTCACAAATCCCGCGGGAAACATTTATTTTTCAGTATAACAAGAAGCTATATATTGCTCCATAACCTCCGCTATCTTATAGTGATAGTCCTATTAACATTGGTTCAGTCCTTCCCGGACCAACAGAAAGACACACAGGCAAAAATTTAAGTTATAGCTAGGTATATAATGTATTAATATCGTGTAAGTAGCTTTAAGCGCTTGAAACAGTTATTTCGAAATCACAGAGATAAAGGAGATGGTCCATTTCAGGTCCACTCTTGTACCCCGTATCATTAAAATTTAAAAAATACAAGGATCTTATTAAAGTTTATTAAAGTGAATAAATGTAACTAAATAAAAAGAAATAAATAAAATTAAAACCCAAGTTTTTGAGTTATATCAAGATGGCGCCCATAAAGCAACTATGACATGACAATTGACAGCAAACGTCAAATCGATTTCTGCATTGAAAACGTCATCAATCCGCCATTATTACCCATGTGTTGCATTTCTTGGGAGATAATGAATATTATTTCGAAAGAATTAAAGTAAATTCGTAGATTTGTATAATCAAAAATAGTTAAAAAAAATATTTTCTTTTATTTCCGCTAGAGTACAATGACTGGACCTGGGCTCCATACAACTTTAAACCATCTCCTTTAAATTCAATTTATATTTACCTATCGATTCTACTATTATTAGTTATACCTAAACATTATGTTTCTTTCATTCATATTTTTTTCTACAACAAACAAAAGCCTTAATAAAACTTGGCCATCTGTAAAGGAAGGGCAGTTCGGAACACGTTTCAAATTTCTAGCCGCAATAAATTTCTTCAATAGCTTGTTCATAAAATCTGCCTCACGTACGACCATACTTGGTTCAGCTGTTGAAACTTACCGTATAAATCTTCATTAATCTATAATAAACTGCTTTTTAAAATATAAACTTTGTTTCCTACTTCTGGAAATGTAATTCCTAAACGGAAGGACGAAGTAACATTTTGTTGGAGTTTCTGTGTAAGCGATAAGGTTTAATAGTTCTACTTTTTAAAAAGAGTAAATGCGAATAATATAGCCGTGATAGCCCAGTGGATACGATCTTTGCCTCCGATTAAGGAGGGTGTGGGTTCAAATCTAGTCCGGAGCATGCACCTCCAACTTTTCAGTTGTGTGCATTTTAAGAAATTAAATATCACGTGTCTCAAACGGTGAAGGAAAAAACATCGTGAGAAAACCTGCATACCAGAGAATTTTCTTGATTCTCTGCGTGTGTGAAGACTGCCAATCCGCATTGGGCCAGTGTGGTGGCTATTGGCCAAACCCCTATCATTCTGAGAGGAGACTCGAGCTCAGCAATGAGCCGAATATTCGTTGATAATGATGATGATGATAATGAAATGCAAATAAAAACTTAGCATAATATTATTACATCAATTACTCTTTTTTATTGCTGAGTTGCGTTGCGTTGTATGAACTGTTGATGAGTTGCTGTTAACTTCAGTTTTATTGTAGTGGCTTGTTTTTAGAAAGGTGATGCCGTCATGTATCCGTACCTTGAAAATCTCTGCGATGATAAGCCACTGTTTACAGTGGCGTGCACTCCATAGATGCAAAAAGCACTGCCTACCCTAAGGGCTTAATGCAAACCGATGTTGGACCACAGAATACATAGTTGGGCAAGGGATATTCCAGTTATTACTTTTAGTGCATACCCAATGATCAGATATGATATTAAGACATACATATACTACCTCATAAAAAGATTTATAAATAAACAAACTAAATAATATGTTTATAAATAAACCAATTAAAGGCGATATAATATATTTTACTAAAAGGCATATATTTTATCTACAGCCAAAGAATTCGCCTACTTTTCGCACATTCCGGAAACTAAGAAAAATGTCGATATTATCCCAGCAGCTTTTGGAAGCATTCCAGAATTTTTAGTTGAAGATCAACAAGGCATTAAAGTCCGTGTAAAAAAAGAAATCTTAAACTTATCAATGAAAAGTCTTCTGGAGTTTCATTACTATGATTTCTTTGCCAAATGTGTCACCTAATTTTTCAGACAAAGTAGGTTTTATATTGCGAGTAGGTTGCTTAAAAGTCGCCTGCCCAAAATATAGTAACCATTATTAACGATTATTAACAACAACAACAACAACAACAACAACAACAAACTCTTCAGCTTTATAATTATAATATTAATAGGTATAGATAGGAACGGTTCCTTAAAATTGTTTCTCCAAACACTCCAAAGTAATAAACATTTCAAAGTACAAATAAACTATTCGACTCCGTTGCGACAAATATCTAAGTTAGTTTGTTTGGACGGAAAACTACAACAAGAAATGGTCTAGTTAACAAGTATGCAAAAGACATGTAACTAGTATATTCAAACATCAGACAGTTACAAAATAATCTAAATAAACTGTCAGTTTACACAAAAACTATCACAAGCGTTTGTTTATTTTTAACCGACTTCCAAAAAGGCGGAGGTTCTACGTTCGGCTGTATGTATGTTTTTTTTTGTTTTTTTTATTATATCTTATAATGCCCAACCCCCTAACTTGAGATCATTGATAAAAAAAAAAATTAACATGTAATCAAATCGAAGTTTCTTGGTGACAAAAATAAGCATGTGGGCATAATAAATGATTTGCTACTGTTACTACTAAAATTTCAAAACTTTTGTGGATATTTTAAGATTTAATTTATTTATATTTTTTTGCAACTAACGAATGCCACTTGACATTTTCTTTGACCGAATTGAAAAATTCTTTCATTAAAGCCACAATCAGGGAGTAACAAAGGCTATATTTTTCTTCGTTTTCCCACGGGAATAAGAACTACGCGGGTAAAACCGAGAAGTTTTGCTAGTAGTTTATGAAAACCTGCCCTACACACGAAATCACAAAAAATCCGTATAATGTCTTTAAAATTTTGTAGATTTTCAATGTCATATTTAGGTTTAAGTTCTTGTCTAGATTATTTTACTTATAGTGAGTGAAGTAAGCTGACAAAGCTTCTTATTGTCCAACATTTGTGATAAAACTAGCTTGTCAGCTGACTGTCTGATAATAATAACACCACTTGACAACTTGATTTGTCATGGTATAGTAGAGGAAAATCAATCCTCAGTGTATTTCTTTTATATTTTTAAGGTTAGACTAGAAGTTGGTTCATAAAAATGATACAACTTTTTTCATTTTATGAACGGACTTTCAAGTGACTCTCAGAGTTGAGTTTTAAAGATATTCTTGACGGAACAAGCAGATGGCCTACCTATTGTCATATACATCGTCTAAAACAGCATTATTTTGCAGTACATGCTAGGAAAACGTAGTGTATTTAGCTGGCCTTAAGTCATATTGTTAATAAATTTTCGAACTCTGGCACAGTTGGTAGTGGTGTGCATTAAACAACTGTCCTAAAACTAAACTTGAGCCTACGTGCATACGAGTAGATACTCAATCTACTCAGAATTTGTAAAGCGTAAACTACGATTTAATCCATGTTTTCGTTATACACTCCATCCTTGCGTTACTGAGAATCATGACACCTAACACAAGCTTGCTTCTTGATGATGTCGCGCCATGTGGCTCGACGTCTTGCGATTTGTAGAGCCTCGTGTACCTTGGTGTCGAGATTGGCGCGGTTTTTGTCTGACCAACTCATCGAGCTACGTCCTTCCTAACACTAATTTCAATAAATTACACTAAGTACTATAAACCCGTCAACGGTGACGCATATTTTTTTGAGACCGGAAGATTTATAAAATTCGAATAAGTTTTCTACCAACTATTTTTGTTGTGATTGCCCTTTGTCTACTTAACTGCAAAGTCAAAGTAGGTTCAGGATCTGGAGCTTTGGTGCCAACCCGGTCTGTAAAAACGGGGTCACCGTTTACATAAGTAAAATTGTCATAGTTGAAGTATTGAATATTCACATGTGTTTTTTTTTTTTGTTAGTAGGATGTCACTTTTTGTTGTTAACCTAAGTGTTACTTAATCAATGAAAAGTTGGAAGTAATTCCAGAAATATATTAATTATTGTGTGATTAATTTTTTCTTGAAATATTATGTGTAAAATCTTAGTAATTAGTAAAAACATGTATAAAGTGAAGTTGTTCAATAGTAAGTAAAATTTCAATAATTGAGCTATGTAATCATAGCTCAATTAAATGTCGGTTTTTAACTGTTAAAGAACGTTTCATTAAAAATATTTAAAACATCCTGAAAAAAATTCCATTGACCATTCCAAAACCCGGTCCGTTAGACCGGGGTCACGTTTGATTTAAGTGCAATTGAGGTCACTGTTGGCGGGTTAAGCTCCACTGTTCACTAACAGAAACATAAACTGCATTCCGACTCGCACAAGAGTATAATTGTGGTAAGAGTTCGCCGATGCAGCCATTAGTATTCGCGTCATTTCCTTGCTTTATGGAATACGCTGTTACATTTTGTAATACAAATGTAAAAAGCCACAAATTAATGTAAATTTTATTTTCTTATTTTAAAGCGTATAATTTTCATATATAACTAAGGTATGAATAAATTATTGTGTTGGTTAAGGTTTATTACTTATTGTTTTATGTTTTATGGCTATTGATAATAAAAATGAAAATGATGAATAAGTGCTCACAATTACAAAGCCAAAATAAATCAGTAGAAAAAAAAAATACCTTTATTAATACTACAGACACCACGCGGTTTCAGCTGCATAGTGCCTGTTCCTGTAGGTAATACATGTATAAAATAAAGCCTATGTTAATAAACGATAATATAGAATTGTTATGGTAAAATAATTTTTCAAATCGGATTAATAATTTTGGAGCCTATTCAATGCAAACAAAACCTTCAAATCTTTCCTTATTTTCAATATTAGTAAAGATTTAAAGCGATTTCATTATAATATGATTTTACCGTAGGTATGTACCCGTAGGAGTAGGTATGTTCTCGTATATTCGCAATATACAGATCTTAATTGATCAACATGATATAGGCTTAGTTTGAGTGAATATAATTGCTCAATCTCGTTGACTTATAGAAAAAAAGTCACACAAAATTCTAAGCAAAAGATGTCACAAATAACAAATTAAAATAGATATTTTTTGTTGTTCTGTAACATTGACCGCCTAAAGTTAGAGGTAATAAATTACCTATCCTGTAAAGCATAGGAGGGTTTACTTTGAACGCATGAACAATTTACAAATCATCTAACGGAAACCTTACCGCTTCTTAGGCGCGGTGCGTAAATGGAGGACTGTGAAATCTTTTAATCTTAATTTTATAATTTAATAATAACTTTAAATAGTTCAAGCACGCACTAAAAATGACAAATATTGGATTTAAATCACGTGACAATTTCAAACGCCAGTCCGCCATCTTGGGGAGGCCGCCATATTAGATTTGTAATGACGTTTCTTAGCTAGTCATGTATTGTCATCAGAACTTCGAGCGTCTGCAAAATTTCATCCTAATGGAAGACCAGCAAGTGGGTTAAATTAAGATTCAAAGATTTTTTTTGCATACATAGTTAACATACATAGTAACAAATATATTCGCGTTTATAATATTAGAGGTTTAGTCCCCGTGGTCCATTAACCGTATAAATAAATTCAAGTCAATTTCATCTACATAAATTATATTTTTTGTAATTTGTCTGTTAATTACAACTTGTACTGAATCGTAAATCTATGGTTAATTATGACTTAATGATAAAACTATCAATAGTTATTGGTTGCTCTATAATAGTCTGCACGGAGTTAAAGCAGATCCATAGCAGCGAGCTTTGCGAGAATGATCGTAAATGTGGTATTGTCACACAGCGAGCTTATTAGTTCCATTCCATTTTATTAACGTCTACTCTTTTAAATCGCACTCATAGATTTACGAATCGGTACGGCTTGGTACAGAGTACTTAAGTCGCACTATATCTAACCCACCAGGTATCTTGCTGTGAGATGAGATGGTCATCTTAGGCAGGCCGCCATATTGGTTTTGTAATGACGTTTCTAAGCTAGTCATGTATTGTCATCATAACTCAGAGCGTGTGCAAAATATTATCCTAATCGAAGACCGGAAAGTGGGTCAAATTAAGATTCCAAGATTTGATTTTCTTACAAACATACTCGTAGTTACATGTGACGCTGATATTATAAGCTTGTTAAATTATTAATTAATACCCAATTTTTCACAAATCATAAATGTTAATTTTGAAAACACTGTATCTTATCAATAAAAGAAATTGGACGTGAAGTGAATTGACAACGGTTTGCGTTACTGACATTTTTTTTGCGTTTCCGTAGGTATTGTACACGATATCGCGTGAAAAATCATGAAACCGCGTTCACATTGTTCCCAGCCGGAGCTGAAATAAAATAAATTTTGCGATAGCGTCAATAACTTGACTCTTGCAATAAAACTATTGTGAACGGATTTTTATCATGAGCTACATTTCATTTTACGGATCTTTTACTTTGGCTTCTTTTGCAAAGTAACTATTATCAGTTGGTTTTCCTCAAGTTACAAAGAACTTTGTCACAAACTGAACGTAGCTCATTTCGATAGTTCCTTGGAGAAATTTGTAACCATTTTTACAATTTATTTTAAATATGACCAATATTTAATTTCCCCTCCAATGACTCGGAAAAGACTGTGTTAGGAGTGAGTACGACAATAGACGGGTGGGGATCGAACCCCCACCTCTCGGTGATGAGTCCAACCCCTTTACCACTGAGCTATTGAGACTAAAATTGGACATTGGACTATTGTACCCACTCTCATCATCAACATCATCACAAGAGCTGAAGGACGTCCACTAATACTACATAATAGGTCTTTTGTAGGGACATCCAAACATTACAGTCCTGAGCCGCCTGCATCCAACGACTTCCCGCATCTCGCTTGCTGTCGTCAGACCACCTGGAGGGCGGTCGACCATCTGACTGAGCTTTCTGACGAATGGTCATCTTGGAACCCCAACATTCATCGGATCTTCGTACCCACTCTCAGGCTTTTATTGAGGTACGGAGTTTTATTTATTTTGAGTTGCAATATGTTTTTGTGTTTATATTTATGGAAGATCACGTGAACAAAATGACCTAAAGACGTAATAGTTAGTGAAAGACTAAGATTAAGTTATTGGACATTATCTTAGTATAATAATAATATATTCTAAGTTTAGGTTAAAGATAAATTACTAATTAGTAATTAGTTAGTTACAATAGAAACAAAAAAAAATATATTAGCTCAGTTTCAATATTTGCTAATCGTGTTCAACTTAAAGACAGTTTCTTACAGTATTTCTGCAGTTTTACCATAAAAATATGTAATATCTTTATAATATGTAAATACAGTAGTAAATATATTAAAAAATCATTGAATATAGACGTAAAGTCCCGTTGTCAACATTATCTTTACTCAGCATAAAGTAGCCCGTAATTGCGTTCAACAATTTTAGTGCTCTCTCTGCCCGCATTAGCTGAATGGCAGCCCTCAACCTTAGATAAAATTTCTGCAATTCAAACTTAATAAAGAGGATTGTGGATTTATTATTACTTTTTGCTAACTTCATAAAAACTTTGTAAGTAATTATAGAGCACTGTGAAATGTACTTAAAATTTCTTCTCATTTTAACTTACATTTGCGTTTCCTTTAGGCCTTAGGGTTGAAAATTATGTAAATTAATACCATTGTAAGCTTTATTGTTAAGATGAAAATAATTTACTCTAGTTAAATTTATAATTCTTTAATAAATCAATAAACGGACTAGTTGACCCAGCAAACAGTGTTTTGCTTTAAAAAATAATAAATATGAGGTAGAGCACCCTCAGCACTCTCTCTCTCTCAGACATACCGATCATGTAACGTTTTTTTTGTTATTCTTTACAAGTTAGCCCTTGACTACAGTCTCACCTGGTGGTAAGTGGTGATGAAGTCCAAGGTGGTTGCTGGTTAACTTGTTAAAAGGAGGATGAAAATCCACACACCTTTCGGTTTCTGCACGACATCGTACCGGAACGCTAAATCGCTTGGCGGTGGGGTGATAACTAGGTACGGCCGAAGCCTCCCATCAGCTAAACCTGGACCAATTAAGAAAATCTCAATCGGCACAGCCGGGGATCGTACCCAGGACGTCCGTTTTATAAATCCACCGCGCATACCACTGCACCACGGAAGCCGCCGAAAAGCCGTTTTGAAGGATTTGGCAACTAAGATTAAGAAAGTTCTAATGTACAAGTAAATGTAAAAATAAATTTCATGTGCTTTCGTGTCTTAAAATTCGAGAAAGGCGTGACAAAATCTATATATCTAAATAAATGTAAGTCGTCATGGGATACCTGGCAGATGTGAAACATCGACATTATTTTGTAAAAGTAATATCCAGAAAAAAACAGTGGGAGTGAATGGCACAGTCGATTACGCATGGCGACGCGTCGCCACACCATACATATTACTGTATATAGACTGTATATATATACCATTATAATATAGCATGGCGATGCGTCGCCACTGCATGCCTTGCCACAACAGAAATCGGTTTTACGTGCGGCTATAGACACACATCAAAAACTAAATGATATATCTATAAATCATTACGACTACATCGTTTACTATACGCGGTAATCAGATATCTCTTACTTTCATTGTTACAACTTGGGCCTCCAATAAATAATCAATCAGTGCATTGTAAAATACTTGCCTACCCTACAATCCCTACATATCATACACAGAAGCTCAAACTAAACACAAAAGCTCTTTGTTTTCACTAATGTTCCCATATATCGCCGTCCGCTTTTAACCCACACAAAAGAGCACTAAATGAAAAATCATTTATCTCGTTTTCTTTGTGCTTTTTACTTTGCATCGCTCGCTATCCATATTTTTTACAAGCAAACTAATTATAATTTAGCAAGTGGATTTAATGCACTACCTCTTTAACTAGATTAAGTGTATAATTAGGTCATGAAATCTGACGTCAGGATTTAGTATGATTTATGAGTACATTATACACACGTCACAGCATTGTCCTGTCCATTTCCCTTCTAATATATAAAACTCTCGCGGTGTTTGTTACAAAACTCCTTCGAATTCAAATTATTCGATTTTTTTAAATTTTATGTGATATCGGGTAGGTCTGAGAATCATAACCCCAAATAAATAATCTATAAGACAAAACATCGTTTGCTGAGATAAATTATAAATAAATATTTCTAATTTCTATAATTTGTAAAAGTTCATGTTACTGAATTAAAAATGCCGCAGATATAAATAAACATAAACATGAATTATATAATTTAAGCTTTATTCTTGTTTTTACAAGTAATGCATCTATAATTGTATATACCAATATTTTTTTTATTTGATACCATCAAAATTTATATCATCGATTTTTACGTTCTTAAGATCGTTTCGATACGATGTCGCTACGATGTCGATTTATATATCTGGGCATACCTATTTCTTTGAAACGATTTTCAGCCGATAAAACCCACTGCGATATTTCGTGTATTAACTATAAAAATCGCAAGGTTTTGGCACGGATTCAACGATACTATTATCTCTGCCCTTGTTATATACTTACAATATTTTACTTTGTTACACCATACATATAAAATATTTTACTTTGTTTTATATGTATGTTGTACGAGTACTTATTTTTAGTAGGTACCTATTAATGATGGTAAAAATCCGTCACTTAATATCGAAATACGTTTATGCAGTACAGTCACAGTATACATGGACAGTATAAAAATAAAGCACTGTAAAAAAAGTGAACATCAAAAGATTAAAATTGAATTTACATATTAGGTCGGATTATAAATTACTAAGCGTTTCCCTCTTTCAAGAAGTTGTCATTAAATTTTTCAGGTCAGAAATGGGCAGTTAGTAGTGTTTTACCTCTGTGCCTCTGAGAGCAATTGTGAATAAATGAATGAATGAATGAATGAATGAATGAATGATGAATGAATGATGAATGAATGAAGTAATTAATTGAATTGTATATTCACAAAAAATATGTAGGTCGAACACGATAGTACGAATATAATTCAGCCTATACATTTTACCATAACTAGTGTATGAATGTTATTATCTCATCTAGTTAAATACATTAGAACGAAAAATAAAAACTAAATAATATAAACTGTCATAATTACAAAACAGTTGATAATTTCCAAATGACTATAAAATAATCTTGAATGACGTAATAACTTTTGTTGATTACTATATTAAAAAAAATCTATATAAACTAGCGGGTGGCCGAGACTTCGTCCGCATGGAATTCAGTTTTTCTGAAATCCCACGGGAACCATGATTTTTTCCGGGATGAAAAGTAGCTTATGTGTTAATCCAGAGTGAAATGTATTTTCATTACAAATTTCAGCCAAATCGCTTCAGTAGCGGCAGCGTAAAGGAGGAACAAACATACAAACACACTTACACACAAACTTTCGCCTTTATAATATTAATGTGACATTGACGGGAGCTTGTTTAAATTTTTGTTGCCAGACACAATGAACTTTAGCTATAGAGAGTGTGAATAGTCTATATAGTCCGGTTTTCAAACAAATGTTCGCGTATATTACACAATGTACAATCGTACAACCATTATGTTAGATTTACCCAGATTTGTCGGTCCACCAGTTGAGAATATTACACAGCCGATTCTCGTGTTTGAAATTTATTGGATCAGCCAACCCAGCTAGAAAAATTTAATACGTGACCATTACTGGAATATTCTCAACTGAATGTAGCAAAATTTTAAATTCAAAATGTGGTCTATAAAAATTTATCTTACAGTTATTATAGGTACTTGTGAGGTTGTTAGGTTTATCTAGGAGTTCGAATTGGAAGTTACGGAGAATATTATCAATTATTTATTCTATATCAATATTGTGAAGTGAAGTTAGTAAGTTTGTAAGGTTGTAGGTGTATCTCTGGATCTA
Source organism: Bicyclus anynana (assembly GCF_947172395.1). NCBI lineage: Eukaryota > Metazoa > Arthropoda > Insecta > Lepidoptera > Nymphalidae > Bicyclus > Bicyclus anynana. Next base: position 9,653,115 of record NC_069099.1, on the reverse strand, counting down.
TCTTCTAAACGATTTTGATAATTCTTTTACCAATAGAAAATTACATATTAACATTGAGTATGACATTGATGTGAACCGTGAATTGGGCCAGCGTGGTGGATTAATTAGCCTAACCTCTCTCATTCGAGGAGTCTGGAGCTCAGCAGTGAGCCGAATATGGGTTGATAATGATGAATGAATGATGACATTGGACATTGGTATCCCTATACCCGTATTCGCATGAGTACTAAACCTATATTTTCTGTACTACTTCTTTTTCTCAGGCTTTATACCATAAATCTCATGTTACTGCTAGTTAATATCTAAATGCCAAGATGAATGTTTTTATACTTTAGATTATAATTGTTTATTAAAGGTAAACCTGCTAAAAAATATCCCTCTCATAGTCTAAATAAATTACATGTATCATTTTGTTCATACATTTTTAACCGACTTCATAGAAAGGAGGTTCTCAATTCGACGCGTACGTTTTTTTTTAATGTTTGTTAACAGTAGGTACGTACAGAAAGAACAGAAAAATTAAATCTTTATAACAAAAAAAAATCGACACAAATCACAAAAATAAACTAAAAAACGAAAAATAACATCGTATGTGCTACCTCTTGATCACCTTGAAGGCGGTGCCAACACAGTGATGTGTTAACTCAAGCCAAGTTTTAGGATTTTCAGACGGTGCTTTCCTGTGGTTCTTTCAGAAACGGCTTTAAAAAATACGCCACTGGCTTGGTGCCGCCTTCGAAGTGATCAGAAGGTAGCACATACGATGTTAATTTTAGTTTTTTAGTTTGTTTTTGTGATTTTGATGTCGGTTGAATTTTTTTGTTAAAAAGTTTTGATATTTTATCATGTCACTCCCAAAACAGAGACGATTCATCACACTTATATTAAACGTTTGTAGAGCGTATATAAAGATAATGATAAAATACAGTACTATAAGCTACAAACACATTACCCTATGTAGGTGTTAAAAAATAAAACAAAGTGTATATTTTCCGAGCAAAAATAAAAATCCTGTGAGGGCGAAGCGCGGATATCGGTCACATAATAAAATTTACTTTATACCGCGATCGGCACGCTCTAATGCACAGCGCCGCATTCTGCTTTGCTCGTTATCATTCTCGGTGTGATAAATTGTTTATCTATAAAACGACTCAAAGATTCTATAAAGATTATTTATTTCTTTGATAAACAGCTACATTGAGAATGATAGAATAGAATGTAAATAATATAATAAGAATAATTTTTTGACGGCCTCCGTGGAGCAGTGGTATACGCGATGGATTTACGGATTCCCGGCTGGGCCTACTGCGGTTTTGTAAATTGGTGAGGCTTCGGCCGTGGCTTGTTACCACCCTACCGACAAAGACGTACCGCCAAGCGATTTAGCGTCCCGGTACGATGTCGGTTAGAAACCGAAAGGGGTGTGGATTTTTATCCTCCTCCTAACAAGTTAGCCCGTTTCCATCTTAGATTGCATCATCACTTACCATCAGGTGAGATTGTAGTCTAGAGCTAACTTGTAAAGAATAAAAAAATCAATAAAACTCTCGTATTACATTCTCGTAAGAAATCTCATATTACATTTATGAGTTTGAATTTAACAGTATTAGTTACAGTTATTTTATTCCATCCTATAGCTTTTGTTAAATAAACTACATATTTTAAATTTAAGAAACTTTTAAAAAAGATTCATGTAAAGTCAATGCGGATAATTTATGGTCGTACAATGTAAAAAAGTTATTAAATCTCATGGAGAGACGACTCCCGACCTTACGCAACTCTCTTTGACTATATCACAGTAGTTCTGCATGAATTCTTTAGTCTGTACAAATCCTACAATTTAGCTACAATGTTTGGCTTGACTGTTTCTTTACTCAAACCATATTATGAAGCTCATCTAGATATCGAGGAGGGTGTAACACATCAAAGCAACGAGGGCAGAATCATATCAGGGAATTCATTTATCATTCATCATCATTATACCAGCACGGATAAATGCGGATTCAAAGACTTCCTCATGATGTTTTCCTTCACGGTTGAGACACGTGATATTTAATTTCTTAAAATGCACACAACTGAAAAGTTGGAGGTGCATGCTCCAGACCGGAACCCACATTTATCCACTGGGCTATTACGGCTCTTAATAAAAAAGTATATTGCCCAAAATATATATAATATATCGGAGAAAAACGGAAGTTCCTTCATGACCTGACCTTGGTTATCGGCTCTGCCATTTACAATAGGTACACTAATACAACCTCCTAAATCGCTTACACAATAGACTAATCTTGATTTTACTATTTACCCTGGAATTTTGCAAAATCATAAGATTACTAGATAATAATTCGAATCGTTATAACTAAAAAGTATAAATGATAATTATTAGGTTTGAGGTTATAGATTTTTCCGTGGCCAAGCCTCCGCGGCGACATATATTTTCCAAGTAATGATAATATTATTGTTCAATGTGATGAAATTTACTAAAGACATCTGGCAAGTCACCAAAATAGATAAAGCCATATCTATGGAACTGCTGCAGTTGCGCTGAAACAACTGACATGCAACCTATCACATGTTGTTTAACTAGAACATCTCTTGTCTTCAGTTTCCGTTCACTGTAACTTGCACAAACTGCAACTCTCTATAATAATGTAATGTATAAATTTAGTAATATTGAAGTAACTAGCGGACGCCCGCAACTTCGTCCGCACTAAATTTAGTTTTTCAAATCAAACAGTAGTATTGAGCTTCTTTTCTTTCAAAAGATCTAGTATTTTGGTTTTTTAACTATTGTGATTGTTATTCATATTAATTTATTATAAAAAACGGCTAAAACTCGGCCAACGCGCGCTGCGCGCCCCCGCGACGTAAATTGGATCGTGATGTGTTGCAAGAACCAGCTCATGACTAAGGGGCCTTTATTGGTTCAAAACCAGTCGGTCATGCTCCGTCGTTGTATCAAGTGAGTTTTAGCCGTGTTTTATAATAAACTAGCGGACGCCCTCGACTTCGTCTGCATGGAATTTAGTTTTTCAGAAATTTCTCGGAAACCATGGATTTTTCCGGGATAAAAAATAAATTTGTTAATCCAGGCTATAATATATGTCAATACCAAATTTCAGCTAATTCGGTTTAGTAGTCGAGGCGTGAAAGAGTAACAAACATTCTTATCATCAGTTTTCGTAAATCTCGGGAAACCATGGATTTTTCGGGATAAAAAGTAGCCTATGTGTTAATCCGGAGTAGATCTATTTTCATTCCAAATTTCAGCCAAATTGCTTCATTATTATTATTATGCAAAACTAGGTAGTTTCACCCGCCCGAGATAATATTATATAGCCCATAGCCTTCCTTGATAAATGGGCAATCTACTCGTATCACTGAAAGAATTTTTCAAATCGGAAAGTAGTCGTTCCTGAGATTAGCGCGTTCAAGCAAACAAACAAACAAACAAACTCTTCAGCTTTTTATTGTTAGTATAGATGAAATTTATAATTAGAAACTCTTTTTCTGACACACGGTACGATAACCTATATGATTTTCTTTGTAGTAAATTAAAACACGGTATAGTATCCTGCTAAGTACTATTGGTATTAGGTTTCATTTTCGTTTTTTAAGTAAAACATTCCATTCGGTTTTGTTAAATAAAGAACAATTTACTTTCTCTATTTATACAACGGTCTTATTTAAAACCGACAAAGCCTTCGTTTAGGATGGATCATTTGTTAATTAGTAGAAAGCGTTTATAAGTGAACGTTCTAAAAGGCTCATTAGGGAGGATTTTCTTTTTGAAAACCATTACATTTAAGGCTTTTTATAAGTATTGTTTTAATTAAGGTTTTTTTTATATTATTAATTAGGAAATATTTATATTTTTAGTGAGATATACAAATTACCAAATATATTAAGGAAATGTTTGTTAGATGTAATTAATTTTGTTTTAACCCTCCGCTGAGCCTAGTTGTACAAAGGTTGTCTGGTGGGTCTCTCAAATCGAAGTTTTTATGTATTTATTTCTGAAATAAGTTGTTTCATGCTGCTTACATGCCGTAAGCGTAAATATGTGAAGTAATTCGCAGAAGTATATAATGAAATAAGAAGGACAACATTATCAACTAAGAAGCGATTGCCATTTAAAGAGTTATAGTTGATCAACTTAAAAAATATACTCCAAGCATGAAAATTGCATACAAATTCCGTTGTTAATTAATTAGATAAAGTTTTCAGTAAGATAATTTTGGGGTTCCTTCCTTACATGCAAAGTGAGGATGATTTTTTTCGTGTGGGGTATCGCTATCGTTATGTTTGTGCAATATAAGGGTTTCTTGCGCTAATTTAATCTGACTGACAATATTAAAAATTGCCTCGTCGGATCAGTGGTTACTCTATGTGGCTACAAATTTACGAGATCTTGGGTTCGAATCCTGCTTCGGCATGAAAATATTAAGTTTTTCCATCTTCTAAGAAAGTTATGTGTACTAACACATTTTACTGGAAAAAAAAATTACAAAATCATGTAGGTACATTATTAAAAAATCCAGTAAAATTAAATCTTGTAACAATCCCCACAAACTTGCAACCTTTCTATGAGCTATAGATACCTACATTTGGCCACATATGCAAACATCTGTTAATTTGTACAAATAGGCGTGAGCAATCAATGCATCTAGAGCGCCTATTAGATCGAAAGATTAATGATAATTGGATGCATTGCATACACTGAACGGTACATGAGCTTTGGAAGTTAAATTAATTACGTTACGAATCATATTACATATTATTACGTATTATTATTATACATAATATTCTCGTTTCACTCCTACTAGTTAGAAAAAGTGTGTTAGAAGAGGGTAGTACAATAGTCCAGCGGGATTGAACCCATGCCCTCAAGGTGTGAGTCCGACCCTTTTACCGTGGAGCTATTGAGGCTTTAAAATGTCATGTGGTCAGATGTCATGCGGTCAAATGTCATGCGGTCAAATGTCATGCGGTCAAATGTCATGCGGTCAAATGTCAATACCGTGTAAAAACGCAACAATCTAACCTATCGATACCTAAAGACGCGACGTCAATTTAACTTAAGGCAGTTTAAAAGTTTGAAATGTTTAAGTCGTTCAACTCGGGTGCTTGAAAGGTAAGACGAACGATCTATGAATAAGAGATAATATAGCCTGTGCAACTTCTCTCGGGTAGGTAATAATGAAAGTTCAAAAACTAAAAGGCCAGTGATAACAGTACGTAGATAATATAATTTTCTTCTTATATGTTATAGGTATTTTTGAGCAAACAAACATACAATAAATTACCTCGTGGGTTCAGTTGTAGTTTATGCGGCTTTTGATCACGAGATATTGGATTGGAGTCCTGGATTTGCTTTTTAGTATTTTGTCTTAGCGGCAACAGAAATACATCATCTGTGATCAAGTATAAATAGTTGATGACAGATGATATATTTCTGTTGTAAACGTGATAGTTAGGTTACAACCTAGTGTCAGACGGACGGATGGACTTAGTAATAGGGTTCTGTTTTACCATAAAATCACGGAACCCTAAAAGAATTACTGTAAAATGTCGCGGGTTGCCTCTTATAATATTTAGATAGTTTATTTGCAGTTTTATACAACAAATAGAAATTTTAATACAAAATGTAGCAACATAACTTTGCACTATCAGATTGTATCTAAGCACCAAGAGTGGAATGTACTCATAATACTTTAGAATGTTCAGAACAAACAATAAAGCAGGGATATGACGCGGACGTTAATGGGGGGTCGGAGAGTTGGCTCTCGCATTATGAGGCCATGCGAGCGGTTTTTGTCACCGCTAAGTAATAAATAGACTTGTTTGCTTATGAAATTATTTATATACTGATGCGAGATTTATACAACATTACAAATATATTTTATACAACATTATACATCAGTTCAACGACCTTCATAGCTTAGTAAGATGTCTAGTGGTTGGTGTACAAGGTAGTATAAACCTTCCTGCAATAGCTAGACATACAATATTTTGGGAAGGCTGAAGAGGTAAGTGAGGATTCTAGAACCAATTATAGTCTGGGCTGGCGAGTGGGTCACACAGTCCAGATAAGTAGGTCCAATTTCGAGAAAGATGTGAACCGTCGAATCTAGCTTGGCTGAGCAGCCTTCCAGAAACTCCGCGACATCTTTACATCCAAAAGTCCTCGGTGCCTGAAGACGAAAGTTTTCGAACAGTGCGTGTTGCCAGTGATGATTTACGGATCCGAGATTTGGTCGCTGCCTATAGCTCTCATAATAAGGCTCACCATCACTCTGCGGATGATGGAGCGAGCTACGCTTGGAGTTTCTCTTCGAATCGATCTGCGATCTAATCAGAAATGAGGAGATCGGCAGAAGAGCCAAAGCTCAGCGAGTCACGAAGCTGAAGCACGAGAAACCATAACTGAACTGACAAACACCTCAATTTTAAAAGTCGGTTAAAACAATAGTGACTAAAATAATAAATGTACTTTGTAAGAAAGCGCATTAAATCTTAGACCTCATAGTCGTAGCTACAACTACACTTACCAGCAAGTGAGATCTTGGTCAAACACGAGCTTATTTCTTATTTCAGAAAGTTAATTAAATAAATAACTGAATTTCTCCTAATCGGTTTCGTAACGAAGTTCAATATTTCTAAAAGTCGCCTTTTAAAATTATTTTTCTAAGCGTTGTGTAAGAAAAGTTTGATTAATTTTGAAAAAGTTTATAAGTTTATAAACAAAAAAAAGTCAAAGTTTAACAGTTTTTATTAAAAGTAGATATTTGTAGGCGGATAAAATACAACGGTAAAGTTATTCTCTATATTCTCTTCTGCACGACGTGGTATTTTATTTTCAAATACGTGCAATACTTAAATCGTCGTAATGTTTTTAGTAGGTCGGCATCTGTCGAATTTTGGTAATTTTTGGGGATGGTTGGGGATTTTTGGGGGCGGGGCTTATCGGGGCTTTTGTTTATTTACCTGGTTGATATCATGGGCGTTCAAGTGGTTAAAATAGGATCAATTTCAAACAAAGGAATTCCAAGCAGGGCAAGTTACATGTGCTTGTTTACAATCTGCTATAAATTAACTAATGTATAAAGTACCTACTATAATATAACTAATGCTATGGCAATTTAGATATGATGTGGTTGAGCCAAAATCCGCAGCAAGTATTTACATAATTAACGCTCTACATTATTTCCAAAATGTTTTCAAACTTATAATGTTATGTTTTTAGAGTTTAAGGTCCTTTTAAGTTATGGTCTAGAACATTTGTATATTCAAAATCGAACTGCAACACAGCTTAAATAAGTAACACAGTAGCTCTATTCCATAGTGATCATTACATATTATTTTATACTTTGGTTATTTAAGATGGGTCAATGTTAAAAAAAATATGTATGTAGTAAATACCTATTAACGTAGCATTGTGCTGAGCTGGGGCCATTTTCTGGGTTATGCCACACATCGCAGGGTATTATCCTGGTGTACTGGAGATAATTATTGTGATGATGATGTGAGGTCGTATTTTTCTTTCTTTCACAAGTTCAACAAGACTTCAAGAGTTCAAAAATACTATATATTGACAATTTCATTCGAAATTGTCAATATATAGTATCTCAGCAAGGTATTTTTGATCACCATCTCACATTCGAGATATTTAATATCATCCACAGCTAGATATATATGTCGGTGACTGTACCTAATAACGAGCTGCAATTTGTTTAGATTGTAACACGGAATGTTCATCTGGGGAAATAGGAATAAACTTTGTCAATATACAACCGCACTGTTTGCGTTATTTACGCAATTACACTAACGACTTCATATGAGAATACATTTTTCTTTCTCTTACTCGGAGATAATTTCATTATTTAATTAAAAAATAATTAATAGGTTCTTAGTATACACGATTGGCGTACAATTATATTATACTAACGCCTCGCCGTTTCACGTTCCTGCGGGAATACGGGAATAAATTATAGCTTATATCATTCACAAATAATGTTCTAGTTGTATATTTCTAGGCTTTCTACTTTTCAAAATATGTTCATAAGATATATAATATAGAAGAAAAAGAAGAAAAAAATAATAATAATTACCCCGTACAAAACAACAAACTTTACCTCTTACCTTCAAAACGCGAAAATAATTTAACTAACTTACAAAAAAGACGTAGTCCTAATATCTAACTATTATTATATTTCATTATATATGATATGTATTTTATACGTTAACCACATTGTTTATCTTTCAAAAAATATAAAATAAATTAACAATTTCACATCAATCAATTTTCACATTAATAATGGTTTCCTCAATATTAAACTTAGAACTTATGCAGCACTGATTGTGAATATTATCAATATAAAAACGGCTGATTAATATTTTCATTTAATTATTTTTGGTGAACGAACAAGCTCATGACTATGGGGCATGTCCCGTTAATGATTACGTGGGCTTAGCCGTATTTATCTTTAATTATTTTGTAAAATTTCGCAAAACAATTTCTTATTCGTTGCATATTTAGTTTAATCTTGAAAACAAGAACGGAAGCTTAATTTTTCTCCGTATCACGCATTACCTACAAGCAGCTTACTGCAGGAAATTATTTCATTATTCATATTCATAAAACGGACGACCCTGTCTAGCCGCAGAGGCGCAGACATGTATTGTGGGTAAGCAATTAACTTTTCAGTTAGATCTACTCCAGTGCTGAATAGCTGTGAGCGGATAATACCCGCATATTGCGGACCAAACACTGTACTATTTGCTTTTATATTTCATACGAAAGACCTAATGGTGCTTTAAGGCTACGTGAATAAGTAGAAACATAAACTTAAACACCTTTTTTTCATGCAATTTAAATGTTAAAAATGTTCTTTTTGAATACTAAATTTGTCATTCATACGAAAGACCTAATGGTTATAACATCGCAACATAAGTACAAACTCAAATTAAGAAATAAGATTTTTGTTATTGAAGTCACATGTATAGTACGTTAGCAATTAACTTTTCAGTTAAATCTACTGCTGTGCTGAATAGCTGTGAGCGGTAATACCCGCATATTGCGGACCGAACATTGTACTATTTGCTTTTATATTTCATACGAAAGACCTAATGATGCTTTAAGGCTACGTGAATAAGTAGAAACATAAATTTAAACACTTTTTTTTTCATCCAATTTAAATGTTAAAAATGTTCTTTTTAAATACTAAATTTGTTATTCATACGAAAGACCTAATGGTTTTAGCATCGCTACATAAGTACAAACTCAAATTAAAAATATGATTTTTGTTATTGAAATCACTATTGTGCGTTAGTAATTAACTTTTTAGTCAGACCTATATTCCAGGGCTGAATAGCTGTGAGCTATAGCTCATATAGCGGACCAAACACTGTGCTATTTGCTTTTATATATAATACGAAAGACCTAATGGTGCTTTAAGGCTACGTGAATAAGTAGAAACATAAACTTAAACACATTTTTTTCATCCAATTTAAATGTTTAAAATGTTCTTTTTAAATACTAAATTTGTTATTCATACGAAAGACCTAATGGTTTTAGCATTGCTACATAAGTACAAACTCAAACTAAAAATATGATTTTTGTTATTGAAATCACTATTGTGCGTTAGTAATTAACTTTTTAGTCAGACCTATAGTCCAGGGCTGAATAGCTGTGAGCTGTAGCTCATATAGCGGACCAAACACTGTGCTATTTGCTTTTATATATCATACGAAAGACCTGTATGATGGCTACGTGAATAAATACAGCCTCAAATTAACCCACAATTTTTTATTCAATTCAAACATTAAAAATGTCCTTTTTAGGGTTCCGAACGTACGCAGTACAAAAACGGAACCCTTATAATATCACTCGCGCACATTTTAATGTCTGTCTGTTTCTCCGAATGTACTAGACCAATCTAGTTGAAATTTGATTCACATCTCAATTCTTATGATCCAAATACGTAAGGTACGTATCATGAATAGGTAAAATTTGAATATGGGGGAAGATGGAATGTTGAAAAAAAACTTTTACAAACTTCATCGTGTGATAGATACATCAAATGAATGTTCTTGATAAGAGGATTTAAAAATTTTTTTATTTGGAATAAAAAAATAAATAGCTTTCAAGTTATATAAACAAATACACGACAATTGACTACGCCCTATTTGTCCGAAAGTACTGTATCTAAAACTTTGAAAAAAATACAGAAATTAGCTTTTTAATTAAAGATTTTAGGAAAAATTTGAAATTTTTAAACATGAAGGTCAATTTTGGGGGGCAAGATGAAAAACACAAAAATATTTTTTTTTCAAACTGCATCATAACGAAATCAGCTTTAATGAAAGTGATTGTAACAAGGCAACCACTTTTATTAGTAAGTCTTAAGTAAATGTGTTGAATAAAAATATATGAATATTATTATTACTTTGTGTATAAATAAGAAAAAGCAGAAAACTTTCATCTCATTACGTTATTTGGACCTTCGTCCCATGCCCATCTAATCTTTGGCCCTGTTTATCGCATCAACCCATCTTGAGGGAATCTGGTTCACGAAGGATAGATACATTTATTTTCCTGTAAGGAAAAAGTAATTTACTTGTAACGTATCAACCTTTTATTTGAGGAATTTCAACCTCCGTACATATTCTTATTTCTTTCTATTTTGTAAAAGTGGGAAAATGCTATGCCTACATTCTTGTATTACTAGTAGTACAACGTACTTACTTTGTACAAGTAAATATTTTACAATTTAAAGGCAGTTGAACCTTTTTTAATAAAGTTGCTACGTTTAGAGTCGGTTTCGCTTCACCACCATCGAATGAGTGTCGAATAATCTAATCGTAAGTTTTGCCACTTGCTTGCTTTAGGTCAAAATAGCGGACGCCTGCGACTTCATCCACCCTTCGACCTCCTTAGTCCGGCCCTGTCGCAAAATCCGTTCTTACGATTATAATGCAAGCGTCTCTCTATATATAATATGTTACATTTATAATAATTTTATGAATAAATGCCTCTTACGTCTTTTTATGTTAATATTTTCTTTCTTTAATAGAAAAGAGATGACAAGAAATATTTTTGACGTAAATGACAGCTTTCCACACCGAAAAACATTGGAATGGCCCTAAAGTTTTTCCCCTGTCAGATCGTATTACCTGTTACCGAAAGACTACGAACTATGGCAGGCGTCCACAGATCCGCATCCAACGTATCGGATGCATAGCATCAAACGGATTTTAGTATTATTTGTATAGAAAGTCATACTAGTGCGTCCACTGATCAGCATTGAACGAATCTCATTGAACGGATTTTTTCTACCGAAAAATAAAACTCCGATTTATGCGATGCGTCCGATAGTACGATGTGGATCAGTGGACACCTGCCATTAATAGAATTCTATATTTATATTCTAGGTATGAGTATATTATATCCATGTATCGTTACAATTACGTTATATTTTAGGAATCATTGCCTTATTTTTTAACCGACTTCAAAAAAAGGAGGAGGTTATCAATTCGTCGGAATCTTTCTAGCCATAGCTGAAATTCAGGTTTGTTGCACTAAACACTATATTATGACTTGCAAGTCAGTGATATCGTTTACCATTATTTGTGGTATCTGTTTTAGTAGCTTTTTAACCGTGACGCAAAAAGAGGGGTGTTATAAGTTTGACGTGTCTGTCTGTCTGTGGCACCATAGCTCCCGAACGGATGAAGCGATTTCAATTTAGTTTTTTTGTATTAAAGGTGACTTATGCGCGAATGTTTAAAAACGATTTAAAGAACCGTGATACCCTTGCCTCCGATTCCGGAGGGTGTGGGTTCGAATCCGGTCTGGGGCATGCACCTCCAACTTTTCAGTTGTGTGCATTTTAAGAAATTAAATATCACGTGTTTCAAAACATCGTGAGGAAACCTGCATACCAGAGAATTTTCTTAATTCTCCGCGTGTCTGAAGTCTGCCAATCCGCATTAGGCCAGCGTGGTGGACTGTTGGCCTAACCCCTCTCATTCTGAGAGGAGACTCGAGCTCAGTAGTGAGCCGAATATGGGTTGATAATGATGATTACAGTTTGTAAAAATAAAAACAATAACTACTCACACCTACTCGTACTCATATTTGTCATATTATAAAGCTGTAAATTATTTGAAAAGACTCATAGAATTGTTTACTGCTTCGTTTTATAAAGGAGTCGTCGCTATTCATTATATTATGTGCACGTTAGCAATGTGAGTAATAATTGGACACGTTTCAAAGAAAACTCAACAACATTGCAATCTTTTAAAAGACAACAGAAACGCTAAAAAGAAATCTCTTATATTGTTTGTTTTCTTTATAAGCAACTCTCCTGTTGTTACTGCTTGTTTATGTCTGACGAAACTGCATTAAAATTTAAAATGCAATTTTATAGTCGAGTATCTTTGTAATTCTATAACAGGTGGATAATGAGTACGAGTTTATAGCTTGTACAGGTCGTAATATAATTGATAACAAATGAGACCTCGCACCGGAAAGCGCAGTGTTGGTCGACCCCCCACTAGGTGGACCGAGGATATCAAGCGGGTTGCTGGCGCGGCAGATGAACATGAGGGATACCTTGCACGTTGTTCAGTACCTCCACCAAGTATGAGCCCTTAATATTAGTGGATACGTGGCCAACCAAAAATAAAACTAACTTCAGGAATACTCAACCAGCACGTTAGATTAAAATAAGGTAGGTGAGTTGATAGCTAAGGTGTGCATTTTGAAAATCTGACGATTTGAGCGTAACGTAATGGAATCGGAGGGTTCCTAATTTACAAAATAAAACCCTTATATTTCTGTCATCGAGTCACGTGCGCAATTAAATTTTTTACTTATTTTGAATGAAATAAATGTCTATAAAGTATTTTTCCCCACCGCTGAAAGCGAAAAAAGTAACCATTTATTCTTGCTATCATCTAATCTACCAGATCTAATCGATTGCCATGACGCTTTAGTAACTCCAAATTAGGTATCCTGGACTCCCCTACTAAATTTTCTGGTTCAGTAGAAGATTAACCCCTAGCTACGTTATTTATGAGTGTCAGAGGCTATATTTTATCCCCGTATTCTCACAGGAACGGGAACTACGACGGTGAAACCGCGGTACGTCAGCTAGTGACTGATATGAATATTTGCAACGTTCAGTGGTTCTTTTGTTGAATAACAATTTTCATAGTTTGCGGTTTACCTATAGAGTGTTCACTTTGATAGATACTTTGTGTAAATTCACACCCAAATCACGTTTAGGGATTGGTTGATACGTGACCGAGGACAACGTAAAATGGTGTAGGAAAATACTGTTTTTCCCTCGTAATGCCAATTGGGACCTAGATGTCCATGCTGGTGTGAATTGAAATAGACGCCAAACGAAAACAGCGGTTTCTGTGCAAGTTTTGTTTTTGTTTCATTTATATTGTTGTTTGTTCTCAAATATATAACAAAGATATCACATAATTACTGTCTATATAAAGAACAAGTTAAAAATAATAGTTATTTATGTCAGTGTCATGTAATGAGGGCCATTTTAGCACGAGTGATTTTTGTACAATGAGGCGAAACCGAATTGCACAATAGACAGCAGAAGTGACAGCACTACAATGGCTAATAACGTGCAGTGGCTTCCATTCTTTTTTCTGCGACCATCATAAAATAAATAAAATAACTAACAAATCTTGCCCATTTGTTAATCCAGACTAATTTCTGTCTTCATTTTAAATTATAGCCAAATTGGTTAAATACAAGCGTATCCATACAAATATATTTCACGTTTATAATATTAGTAGAATTCGTAGTTTACACTATTGACAAAATGTCTCGTCAAATTCATTATTTAACCCGACGTATTATATAAAGTCTGTTTTCAAATCGTACGACTTTTAGAGAGCAAAGTTTATGAATTATATTATTATCCTTTGTCGCTATCGTACTTTAAATATTTTTCATATTTTATTCTAGTCATTAGGCTGAGTGCTTTATCAAAAGATATATAAAATCAAATATTTAAAAACTAAATTTAGCACTACAAGCTGACTGATGGTTATTGACAATAGTTTGATAAAGCAAAAAATGTCTGATCCATCGAAAAACGTTTATTTAAAAAATACGCAGTTTGGGATGCTTCTCGTTCCACTTATCAAAAGGTAAACTTCCATCTCGAACGTGCTTAGAGAAGCTTTGCTTCAACAAAATTATAATTTGTATTGTTCACGCTTTCAATCTTTCAATTATCTTGAAGGTACGGAGACACCTTCCCTTCACAGAACACAAAGGCTTTGCGAAAATTTAATTTTGACTTAAGTTTTAATTATTTCTAAATATTGAAACCTACGCAGGTGGTTATTGAAACAACTGGAACCTTAACAGGAAAATATCATAATATTAAAACATTTTTTGAAATAAATGGTCTGCTACAGTTCTAGGCCTTCCTCCTACTGGAGCTTAGACCCATCACACTGAACCAATGCGCGTTGGTGGGATTATAATGTTAGTGATAATGTTTGACTTTTTTTTTTACAAGTTAGCCCTTGACTACAATCTCACCTGATGGTAAGTGATGATCTAATCTAAGTTGGAAGCGGGCTAACTTGTTAGGAGGATGAAAATCCACACTCCTTTCGGTTTCTACACGATATCGTACCGGAACGCTAAGTCGCTTGGCGGTACGTCTTTGTCGGTTTGACTCTGAAACTAGCACAATCAGTTTTTTTGATACGATCGGCTTAACGTGCTTTCTGAGGCACTGAGTGTACTTATCATCAACTTTCCAACTTTCCGCTATCAAGAAATTTCTAGTAAGAAAGAAAAGCTTAATATTTCATATATTAAGGGCTCTTTCTACAAACGCTAACTCTTCGAAAAATAACAAAATGTATAGCAATGACAGATCTAATCGACAACTTGATCACGTGACCTGTCGACAGTGAATGTCATTCACATATTTTTTTTAATTTTCGAAGAGTTAGCGTTTGTAGAAAGAGAATCTATATGTCACTTGGCTATAGCCCCAGGACCTCTAGATCTAATAACGTCGTAAACAAGGCAGATTTTTAATCTACCTATATTTAAGTAAATTAGTTGTTTTAAACAAAAGCCTATTGCTTTACTTTGAAAAGATTTTGTGTTACTTTACGAGTCAAAAGATCTCTGTATGTATTTAATACAACAAAATAAAAGGATTACCAAAATTAAGTGTTGCCTTTTGTTAAAATTACTGGGAAAGAACAAAATGAAATTTATAATGTAAAAAACTTTAACCTTCATGAGTCCTAATTACTCATAACTACCCTTCGAAATTGAGTAATATAAATACAATTGCAAGTAATACAAATACATATAATATGAATACAATTTTGTTTAATAAAGAAAATGTATTTAAATTATGAAATACTATTTAGTTAATTTCAACGACAATGTCATCCCACCGGACTAAAGAGAATAGGGGGAATAGAGAGTGTATCTGTGCATGGTTTTATCTTCTGATAAATCTTAAAAAGCGATTTGACGCCGTGCCTGAAAAAAAAACAATTCGATAGGCAGCATGTATGCTTAATGTCATCATCATCATCATTATCAACTGGCTATTCGGCTCACTGCTGAGCTCGGGTCTCCTCTCAGAATGAGAGGGGTTAGGCTAATAGTCCACCACGCTGGCCCAATGCGGATTGACAGATTTCACACACGCATAGAATTGTGAAAATTCTCTGGTATGCAGGTTTCATCACGAAGTTTTTCCTTCACCGTTGAGACACGTGATATTTATTTTTTTTAAATGCGCACAACTGATAAGTTGGAGGTGCATGCTTAATGTAATTAGGCACTAATAATGCATTTTACATTTTTAAATGCATTCCCCATATCAATTAAGTTAATTTAATTAATGCCTTTCCTCTCTATGATATTGCAAAAGCGATCTGTGTCTAGAACATGAGATAGTTTTATGAATAAATTCAAAGTAATAATAAGATATAAATTTTATTATAACCGAGGACAAATTAATTTTCTTATCTCAGTTAAATACCCCAAAGATAAGAAATGTTGCTTTACCCTTGATTTAATGGCGTGGAAAATAAGCAAAATATTTCGTTACTGTCTTATCTCGACCTCAAAATTTCTGTACAAATTAAACATTTATCATTCACGGTTGGCATCGTTTTGTCTTTAAACTTACAAGTACATTGCTCCTGACAATTCGTCTTGATTTGTATTTTTGGATATTATAATTTTTTTTATAACTGATGTGACGCCCACTCCAATGTGTACGACTCGTCAGGGTGACACCAACAACAACAATAAAACAATAAAAACAACAACAAAAACATCAGCAGGACGATGACGATCCGCCAGTGTAGGACAGCTTGGAGCAACAGCGGCTGCGGGCTCTTCTTAGTACTCCTGCTACCGGTGTAGTGCGCTGCATGAGATGGTTTCGGTCGCTTAATGAAACCGTCATGCGTACGTACTATGGGGCGACAGAGCGGGGAACTAACCTTACTGCGTACCGGTCAAGGATATTGTCTCTTTCCAGATTCTTCAGCCAGTAGTGACCGTGACTGTGCAACTATCGGATCAGCAGGGTTATTATGTAACTCGGTGTACCATTCAAGTAATGTTACAACATCGGTTATCACCGTATTTTTTGGAATTGTGATCATGTAACGTAGTAATTTCAAAGAAAAAACCTAGTCTACGTCATTTTACATCAAATGCAAATGATTTTTTTTGTTTTACGATCATCTAACATGATTATTTCAACAAAATTAAGTAAATACGGCTTTTTTGTTAAAATAATCTTACTACTATCTACTACCAGTTCTTTATTACTACCACTTTAAGTAAAATGAACTTATGTCATTTCATTGAAAAGACGATGTTAAATGATTACATAAACGAAAATATTTTGAAAAACGTTGTAATGATTCATTATTTGAATGGTACACCGATATACATAATAACCCTGCAGGTATGGACAATCCAACGACGTCATCTGATGAATGACTGTTCCACATGACGATAATACTAAAAAGGAAAAAGTAACAAAAGACGTTGCTCACGAGATTACCGCCATGTGGAATGTTGAGTCAACTATTTATGTTCCGATGGTCGCTTCCATAAGAAGCTTCCGCTTAAGTCCTGGCTACAGAAGGCAGTTCTGGAAAGGGCGCGTATTGTGAGCGCTGACCAACTCAAATGCCCCGCAGCGGTAGGTTTGAATAATTTTATAAATTTTCATTAGTGTTTTGTATTTTATCAACATTGCTTAGAACTTTCCGATTAAGAAAAGGTTTTAAGTTTCTTATAAACATTTGCAAATTCAACCAAAGCAATTTAATCAATTAAGCTTAAACTAATCACGCTAATTAATTACATTAGGAGTAGTACTTATCAGCTAGTAATATTATGTACAAACATATTACCAATATTGTAACGCATAATTGCTTCGCTGATCCATTTTGCGCCTAATAATACGTTGTGTACGCAGACCAATTAATTTATATTTCTTTCTCCTGTTGTTTAAAATAAGAAGTATGACTTTTGAATAATGTTGTAAGTTTATCATTATTACCCCTATACATACAAAGTGCTATCCTTCTCCTTAGAGGAAGATAGCACTTTGTTCAGACAGTAATGCTTGTTGACGCTTACTTTGGCTCTATAACGGTCATTACTAAATATTAATGATATTGATCGGGGTTGATTTTTGTATATATTCTAATATTATAAAGCTGACAAGTTTGTTTGTTTGAACGCGCTAATCTCAGGTAATAAAAGTCTGATTTGATTATAAACCCAAGACAGCCCGAAATCACATACGAGAAGCTGAATCAACTAGCCACCGATCCACCAGCCAGCTGGCCTATTCACTATTTTGGTCTTTATTATCCACCTGTTAAAATAAACATCAAATCAATTGACAAAATGTCACGTATGATATCCACCAGTAAGCACCGGATGATTTTTGTTACGTAAATAAATAAATAAATAAATAAATATACTTAAACAATACACATCACTATCTAGCCCCAAAGTAAGCATACAGAGTAGCTTGTGTTATGGGTGCTAAGATAGTTGATATTATAATATTAATATACAATTATATACTACATATAAATACTTATATAATGTATAAATACACACAGACACTGGAAAACACCCATGCTCATCACACAAATATTTTCCAGTTGTGGGAATCGAACCCACGGCCGTGGATGCAGAAAGCAGGGTCACTACCCACTGCGCCACACGGCCGTCAGAATTTCAATTTCGTATAATTTTAACTAGCATACGTCAATGATAGTGAATTAGCCTGCCTCATGGTAACCTAAGAAGTACAGACATACTCGTATAGACAATTGGAAGAATAATTTAGTCTCGCTTTTCTCGGCTAACCACAGTAGAGCAAAATAACAATTTGCAAATTTAGTTTCATCCAAGTTAAGGGAGTTATGACTTCCTTAACTTGGGATAAAACTAATGTCGAAGGACAATATTGTGGTTAACAGAATTAACCGTAAAGTTATCTGTGCCCTGAGGCATATCTACAAGTTTGTTCTATTGGATTATCTGGCTTAGGCAGTGACTTTTTTATCGATAGAGGAGAGAAATAAGAAGTGTTTTTATCTATATCTACACTTATATTAAAACTGTAACAGGTCAAATTCTGTACATTGAAGATATTTTGAAAATTTTTGATGGAGGGCAATATTTTTGGCTTCAGTATTCAGTGAAGCCAAAAATATTTTTATTCGATTTATTAGTATTATATTAGATGTTGATCAAACGTGATTTTGTTGACCGGGCATCACGCTGAAACTACTGAATGAAGTCAAATGAAACTTAAGTTTAATTCACGGTTTAAGACCATAATACGGAGAAGGTTATAGGAATTTTTTTCTTGCAAAAATAAAACCAGAAGGGGGTGAAATAGGGGTTTAAAGTTTGTATGGAAAGTCCTTAATTTTTAGAGTTTACTATCTTAACACTTCAATTAAAACGTCTTTATTATTATAATTTGTATAAAAGTAACGTAAAAGTCGTCGTTAACAACCCATATTCGGCTCACTGCTCAGCTGGAGTCTCCTCTCAGAATGAGAGGGGTTAGGCCAATAGTCCACCACGATAGCCCAATGCGGATTGGCAGACTTCACACACGCAGAAAATTCTGGTTTGCAGGTTTCTTCATGATGTTTTCCTTCACCGTTTGAAACACGTGACATTTAATTTCTTAAAATGCACTCAACTGAAAAGTTGGAGGTGCATGCCCAAGACCGGATTCGAACAAACACTCTCCGGAATCGGAGGCAGAGGTCATCCACTGGGCTATCATTGCTCTAAAAGTACCTATTTATAATAATGGGTTTAGGAATCTACTTTGTTTATTAAATGTGTTAGAAAAGCTGCTTTATAAAGTAAAAAGGAAGGTTTCGTTCAAAGTAAAGACAGACGAGGCTCGTTCAAATACAATTTGCACTATCAAAGGCCCCAGTGTTGATGTACACGGGGGTTCCAATACACATAGTAGTTTACTTGAGTGCCTTTTAAATCATATTTCTCTCTTGGTATTCGATTCAGTTGGGTATCTAAGCAAATATACGTAACGTTTGTTCTCAAACAGGACATTGTTCAAACAATGCTGGTTAGTATGACCTACTGGTTGTGCGGGGGTTCAATATTTGTTGTCTACGAACCTCTGTAACTTAATTGTCTCAAGGCAAGTGAGAGATATGTACGCATGTCTATCAGAACCATTCGGACCAGAAGTACATAACTATTGAGGTCTAAAACAAAGCAACTCACGACCGTGTAGGTATGCAAGGGATTTCGATGAAAATTATATTATCATCCAATATGAAATCCTATTAATATTATAAACGCGAAAGTTTGAATGGATGTTTGGATGTTTGTTACTCTTTACTGCTACTACTACTGAAGCGATTTGGCTGAAATTTGGAATGCAAATAGATTTCACTCTGGATTAACACATAGGCGGACGAAGTCGCGGGCGTCCGCTAGTATGTATATAATTTGAATGAAGGCCAGAAAATTTTCTTTGTATTCCACATTATATTCATACTCACAACAATACTTTCTTAATTTATTTAGCTTAAATTATGAATTATAAATATTCAAAAATGTGTTTTTGGTGGTATTTTCAAATACGTGGCTTTGATAAGAATTTAAAACTCTAAATTAAGATAAAATTAAAATACGACCAAAGTAAAATATTTATTTGATTAAAAAAACCATAGAAAAACTTTCCCTTTTTTAGACCCCGTTAAAAACTCAAATCAAACGTGAATAAAAAACTCAAATATATAAAAAATAAAGTATTTATATAATGAATTATTTAATTTGCTATCATCCGCCAAAAGTCGACGAAGCCATGCGACAACGTCACCCAGGTCCGACAAAATACTCTCTACGTACGTTTCACCCCGAAACCGGAGCATCCTCAGGAGATGTTGACTCTACAACGTGCAATTGCAAACGGTTTCGGGGTGAAACGTACGTAGAGAGTATTTTGTCGGACCTGGGTGACGTTGTCGCATGGGTTCGTTGACTTTTCGCGGATGATAGCAGAATAAATAATTAATTATAATATAATCATGATGAACTTCCGCAAAGTAACGCCTGCTTCTATCCAATAAAGTATTTGCCTTAAATAAATTAACTGAATAAACATAAATATAATATTCTTGAGAAACTACCAAATTCAGGTTAATGAAATATCAACAAGCAGTTTGTGCCTCTCTGTACCTGACGAGAAGTATTAACTACTGAGTTTCCAATATTGCTTGAGTGACTTTAATAAGAAATTGCTACCTTTTGACTATCAAGTTTTAATTGAGTTTTTCTTTGTGTGCGTTTATATAGTTACAGAGTAGGAAGTCATATTTTTGGGTTTATCACCAAAAATTTATATCATTTTTTTAAATTTTTAAATATTAACTATTGTATAATAAACATAAGTAGAAGTTTATATAAGGTCTAAGATTTTTTAAGCATGCTCTCGAATACCAACATTCAGCTAAAGACGTTGTGATTATATTAAAGAAATCTTGTTATGTTTCATGTCCTTTTTACGAGTATAAGCACAAAACTCACTTCTCTACTACCCCAATATTTTTGAAAAAAAAAAATCACACGTTAAAAAATAATATTTGTGTAAGTCAACATTCTAACAAGTCTTCTAGTTTGTTAACCTTAAAAAAATATAGTTTTTAAAAGATTAAATTAGTCTTCGTATAGTCAGTTCTTCAAGCATTTTTCTTTACCCGCAGCTTCTGAGTCCATAATTATATCTACCCTTAGCGCCAATGGTATTTTTTGTATTTGCCATACAAATACGAGTATGTTGAGTAATAAAGACATTTCAACAAGAAGGTAAGCTGATGCGGGTAGATAATTTATTTCCAGAGTTCGTATTAATGACGGAGGCAGGCAATTTATCTCAACGTTATTCGTGTAAAACGCTTATTGGCTGTCGACGACGTAGGCCAAATGAAGATAGGATGATTTATTTCTTACCGCTAACTACACCAGACGTTGTAGTATAAGAGCCAACTGGTAAAATATCTGTGACAGTCAGGCGCCATGAGGGTAGGAAGGTAATGACGTATATCACCGTCTGGTAGTATGTATCATTATCACTAATAAATAAACTACCAGATAAATTAGCAGTGGAACGGACATAGGTATAAATTCATCATTCACAGCACCTTGGGAATATATTCTAAGCCTAGACAAAAAAATTGCTGCAAAGATGGTACGCATGAAATGCAATGATTTTTGCAACACATATAATTATTTTTATAAGTTTTTAATTATGTTTTGTAAATTGTATGCATAACATTGTTAAAAATTAAATAAAAGAAGAAATAAATGAATAAGTATATTGTAAATAACAATAAGGCTCATAACTCGCATTGATATCGTTAAGCATTTAAAGTTGGATAAATTCACATTTCATTCACTTCTCCGTCACATTAGACCTAGATTTTCTGTGGGCAGACTATACCCTAAGTGAAGCGTACTTATTATTAAATTTCCCTTATCTATAATAAAAAAATGAATCGCAAAATGCGTTGGTAAGCGCATAACTCAACAACGCCTGGACCAATTTGGCCAATTCTTTTTTTAAAATGTTCATTGAAGTTCTAGGATGGTTTTTACGGCAAGAAAAATTTAAAAAACTAAAAAAAAAATATATTTCCATACAAACGATTCGTAATAATTTGAATTTTAATATGTATAGGGTAGGGTAGGAGCAAGGTAGGAGTGGAGGTAGGGGTAGGGTGGGGATAGGGTTGGAGTAGGGTAGGTAAGGGTTTGGAAGAAGTGCACAAAAGTCAAAGCGAAGCTTGACCGGATCCGCTAGTTTAAAATGAAATTACTACTACATACGTATAGTATGTGACTCTATGCCATTTTAACACTGTACTCTATATAAGAACGATATCACAAAATATTAAAAAAATATTTTTAAAAAGTATCCTAATTTTTTTTTTTCTGTGTAATTGTGCAAAATTCAAAACTCGTTAAGAAATTACGCGACTATCTCTGAGACTATTCGCATATAATACGCCCGTGTAATTGGCTCTCCGCCGAAAGTGCAAAGTAATAAATGTCCTTAACTAATATTTTCAATATTAGTGATGGTCCTTTGATCAAGTTTTAACGCAACATCAGCTTAAACGATAAGATGTTCGAACTTGTAGAGTTTTCGTCAAGTCACTTGGAATGCTAGGCCATTTAAAATTCGTATTATATAAATTGGCTTCAAAAATAATATAAAGATTAGTATGATTTTATATAAATTTTAAAAGTCTTATATACGTAAATATTTGTTGGTTATGTTCGACAGCATAGGTACTTACTAGATTGTATCTATTAGTGATAAGGTCGTCTTTGATATTTTTTTTTTGTAAAAACGCTTGCATCAGCTTCGCTTAAATGAAAAAAGGTACAGATACCTTACCCTAAAGACAGCATGCATGTATGTCTGTAACCCTTAAAAATAAAGGGTGTACAGCTCAGCATATACCGTGCACTACATACAAGTATAATACACGGCGCTATACACACACCCGTGTGACGCTACAGCTAAATTATAAATATAAACTATATAATATAAGCTATAAACAAATTCAAATGAATTATATTAAAAGCAGCAAATATGTTTAAAAAAATTATTAATTATAATTAAACTATAATATAAATAAGTGAACAATCATCATTATTACATCTACTAATGGACTTCCACTGCAGGTCATTTATAAAAACTGGCGAAGTATCTCTCAAATCGGTTCTATAGCAAAACATGAACCATTGCCACCTTATATTTGCGACTCATCGAGTCGTAGGTATATTAGTATCACAATTTATATGTATAAAATATCAAAATTAATCGTAGTAATATATTTCGAGCCACATCTATAGTCTATATACATATTGTAAAAGGGCAAGGTTTGATATTTTTTTTGTTGCGATATTACACAAAAACTACTTTAAAACGATTTTATAAATTATATCACCATTAGCAAATTACAACTTTACCGAGTATAGGCTGTATTTTGTTTCCGCATTCCCACGGGAACTCTGTTTGCTAGGTAATTTATAAATTAAATAAACACCCTCTCATTTACGTTTGTTATATTTTTGTGAGAGTGACTATACGATACCCCTTAACTAAACTGTCCAACCACGATCCCTCGTCAGAAAATACCTAAAAAAGTCTACATTGTTCGACTTCAAAGGATTCTGAATTCTCTTTCAATAAAGTATTCGGAGTAGCATCCTAAGCAAATGTTTGAAAAGAATTTCTGCAATGCGAATGAATTGCTTAGGTTGGACTAAGAGCGACCTCAGACCGTTATTGAGCACAGTTTTGAAGTTTCTTGTTAAATTTATTACCATCAATACAAAAAGCTTATAAAAGTTTGTTTGCTTCTTCTACGATTTATGATAATTAACATCTTTCTTAATTTTTTAAACGTTTACAACGTCGTAAGACTTAGTAAGAACCAACTACTCGTAAATACTTTTAGTTGCAAGCAAGCATTGCTTGATATTTTAATATTTTTGAGATATAGGTAGTAGTATAAAAAAAAATATTATACTAAAAAAATAGTATTGATTAAATATATATTATCCGCTCTCCTATAAAGAGAAGCCTGGTTCTGTAGGTACCCTTAAAATAGACTGATAGTGATGATGAAACTAAACAACATATTTGGCAATATGAGAAAAAAAATTAGACTTAAGAAACACTTATTACTCGTAAATACTCTTAGCTGCAAGCAAGCCTTGCTAGATATTTTAACATTTTTGAGATATAGGTAGTGTAATTAAGTAATATAGTATGAGTATCTAAATTAATAACTCTAATTTTAATGTCCAAATTCCTGGAAAAAAATAATTATACTGGAATGGAATAAATTGTTGTAAAATAAAAATGTAAAAAAAAAATATTATACTAAAAAAATAGTATTGATTAAATATATATTATCCCCTTTCCTATAAAGAGAAGCCTGGTTCTGTAGGGACCCTTAAAATAGACTGCTAATGATGATGAAAACTAAACAACGTAGTTGGCAATATGAGAAAAAAAATTAGACTTAGTAAGAAACACTTATTACTCGTAAATACTCTTAGCTGCAAGCAAGCCT
The DNA here is from genome assembly GCF_947172395.1 of Bicyclus anynana. Taxonomy (NCBI): domain Eukaryota; kingdom Metazoa; phylum Arthropoda; class Insecta; order Lepidoptera; family Nymphalidae; genus Bicyclus; species Bicyclus anynana. The sequence goes on along the minus strand of NC_069099.1, from coordinate 9,628,407 downwards.
TGCTAGATATTTTAACATTTTTGAGATATAGGTAGTGTAATTAAGTAATATAATATGAGTATCAAAATAATAACTCTAATTTTAATGCCCAATTCCTGGAAAAAAATAATTAAACTGGAATGGAATAAATTGTTGTAAAATAAAAATGTAAAAAAAATTATTATACTAAAAAATAGTATTGATTAAATATATATTGTCACCTCTCATATGATGAAAACTAGACAACATATTTGGCAATTTGAGAAAAAAAAATTAGCTGCAAGCAAGCATTGATAGATATTTTAATATTTTTGAGATATGGGTAGTGTAATTAAGTAATATAACATGAGTACCTAAATTAATAACTCAAATGTTAATGTCCGATTCCTGGAAAAAAGAATTAAATTGTTCTAAAATAAAAATGTAAAAATAAATATTATACTAAAAAAATAGTATAGATTAAATAAGCATATATTATCCCCTCTCCTATAACAACGATGATGAAACTAAACAACATTTTTGGTAATATATAGGACATAGGTATATAATTTCCTCCCTTTGATTATTATTCACATTTTAGAAATCGAAAGCAAAACTAACGAACATCAAATTATTTACAATCAGTGGCACAAAATTAATATTAATGATCTACAAACAAAAACAAATTCAAGCTAAACCACTAAACCACCAAATTACATCTGCAATAACACGACACTGATACCAATGGACAACAATGCAGTTAGCTACCACTAAAGTTGGTTGACCGGAAAATTAATTATGATTATTTTATGAAATTATCTAATAATATTTGAAACCATAAATTGTTGCCTATATGTTACCGTTAAATTGTGAAATACGTTAGTTTATAATCACTCGCGATATGGTAATCTGTCGATATATTGTGAACTGAACATACTGATTACAATTTTTAAATTGCAATCATAAAACGTAAACTGTTCGAACTTGGCCCTGATTTGTCGGCCTTACAGCGAACCGTTCTGTGGCCATAGAGTTAGGAATGAAACACTCGTGTCAGTCAAATAAAATACTTCAAGAATTGTGACATTTACAGACACGTATTTATTTATTATTTATCTGGCTTCAAACCTGCACAGCAAAGATTTTTCTTCATTGATAATGATGATGAAAAATAGTATCTAATAATAACAATCAATTTATATAAATATTAACATAAGTACGCCCCGCGGTTTCACCCGTCTAGTTTCCGTGGGAATTTCAGGATAAAATGGGCATATTATGACACTCACAAAAAACTTTGCTTGTAATTGGTAAAAGAATTTTCAAAAATAGTTAAGTATATCCAGAGATTACCCCTACAACTTTACCTCCTTATAAATATTAGTATACGATTAGATTTATTTTCATATTAATTTAAGTTGCAAGAACCTGCTCGTGACTAAGGGCCCCGTATGGGTTCGAAACTAGTCGGACATACTCTGACGTAGTATCACGTGAGTTTGAGTCTTGTTTCATAATAAATTAATAGATTTATTTAATTAAGATACTAAAATAGAAAATAGGTACTTCAAAAACAGAGTAATCCTTTCATCAGTATCTAAACAAAAATTGTTAAACATTAATCACTATCTGAGACAGCTCAAAAGCATCCCGAGCTAATGATCTGAAACGCGGAAAATTCGGGTCTCTATACAAAATCAAATTACGGGTCCCAGGGGTAAGAGGCACGTCCTTACTCCAATACACACAAAAGTGCTTAACGCACACAACTGTTTCAATTATATTATGCCAAGGACCACAGCCGTTTGTTTGTAGAATACTTACAATGCATGTGAACTTAGAAACTGTAAAGTTTATTAAATTTTACAAACAAACAAAATTACATAAATAAATTAAAAAAAGAGGATTAGAATCGTTCGATATTCCTCAGTGCCTGAAGACTTCGAACAGTCCGTGTTGACCTATGGTTCCGAGACTTGGTCGCTAACTATGCGCCTCATAAGAAAACTCAGAGTCACACAGCGGGTGGTGGAACGAGCTATGTTAGGAGTAAATGGCAATGTGTAGGCCACATATTTCGAAGAGCCGATGGACGTTGGGGTCCCAAGGTGCTGAATTTCGACCCCGCACCGGAAAGGGCAGTGTTGGTTGACCCCCCACTTGGTGGACTGAAGACATCAAGCGGGTCGCAGGAAGCCGCTGGATGCTGGCGGCTCGAGACCGTTTTGTTTGGAAGTCAATTCAAGAGGTCTATGTCCAGCAGTGGACGTCCATCGGCTGATAATGATGAATGATGATGATTGATGACTTAATATAGTTACAAAAACACATGCACAGTTAAAGTCTAAATAAAATTATTCCTCATATGAAGCCTTTGCAGTTGTCCCGTTCGTGATGTTAACAAAATAACAAGACTCTATTCAGTACGTGGTTGATGGAAAAATGTTTGTTTTAGCGTGAAGGATTTATTACCTATCTTCGGGATTAACAAAACTGGAAACGACGCAATTCACTCGTTTTTATGACTTACGAATCTAGTGGATGAAAATATGACAGATCTCTAATTAAAATCTTTATTTAGAATTTAAAAAATATATATGTTTTTATAAAAATAAAACGTTTCCTCGGGCACTGAAATGACCTGCAACGGGAGCGTTGAATTTTTTTTATAAATTTTTAACAGTGTTTTATAAATATTTTTAAAAAGAACTAAAAACTTGTAAATAAATAATTAAGCGAGAAAAGAATTATTAGTCATATTGATAAATATTTTCCTTTTTAAATTCCAAACAAACATGCCTGTAGCACGTATTATGTGCCATGAGTAGGTACGACGTTTTGTGCGTTTGTACAACGTGTGGAAATTTCATTTTAAATTTTATGGATTTTAGTACGTACCTACTGTAGATTTTCATCATCATAATTTAACAACCCATATTCGGCTCACTGTTGAGCACGAGTCTCCTCCTAGAATTAGAGGGTTAGGCTAATAGTCCACCACGCTGGCCCGACGCGGGTAGGCAGACTTTACACACGTATAGATGTAAAAATTCTCAGGTATGCAGGTTTCCTCATGATGTTTTTATTTCAACGTTTGACGTAATGATATTCAATTTCTTAAAATGCACATAACTGAAAAGTTGAAGGTGCATACCCCGGGCCGAATTCAAACATCATCATATCAGCCGATGGACGTCCACTGCAGGACATAGGCCGTTTGTAGGGACTTCCAAACATCACGATACTGAGCCACCTGCATCCAGCGAATACCTGCGACTCGCTTGATGTCGTCAGTCCACCTGGTCCACCCCCTCCAGTAATTCAAACATCATGCCCCCTAAATTGAAGGCAGAGGTCATATCCACTAGGCTATCACGTCTTCAAGGCTACACGGCACTTTGCTATTGCTATATAACAGATAAAATACTAAGATAGTCGTGAAAATTGGCCTAATTTTCACTTTAATGATTTATGTAAATCCGCGAGACTTTTAATTAATTTAGGGCAGATCTATCCTCCTTTTATTAGAAATAAATTGGATGCTGACAACAGCTATCAGTTTGTAAATTTTATATCGTAATAATAATTAGACATTTTATTGTAAGTATTATGGTATTTATTTTGAGAATTAAGGCCGGAAATACCACTTTCTTTCTAATAACAGTCGGTTTTGTCACTTTCTTACTTTGTCTCCAATTAAGAAGACAAAACTTGTTATCAGAAGGTGGTGAAACCGGTCCATAATACTATATATAAAAAATATGTATATAACATCAGTATATACATATTTTGACATTATTTTGTAAGTTAAGGAGTATTACTAATCACTATTATCTAATGAAAATGTTTACTCTAAATTGTTGTTTATTTTTACAACTCGTACATTTGAAAATTTTAGAGTCCTTACTCACAAAAGGCTCGTGGTTTATTATCCAAACGTTTAACAGAACAATGTAAGTGTTATAATTGAAGTTGTTTGAAAAGAAAATCCAACATTATTGCGAGCTTAAAAGGAGACAATGGAAACGCCAAGAGAAACATTCTTTTAATTTATATCCTGCAACAAATACGTCTGCGATAAAATGCTATTGTGTTTTGAAACAAAATAATGTGAAATTATATCTTCGAAAATACAGTTTTAGGTAGTGCAAGTTTATAATAAGAACTACTAAGATTTGGAATGCCCTTCTGTCGTCTGTGTTTCCTGACATGTACAATTCGAGCACCTTCGAGGCAAGAGTGAAAAGGCATCTTCTAGGCAAGCGCGCTTCATTTATCAAGGCCTCATCATTGTTTTCCATCAAGCATGGTTGTAATCAAGCGCAAGCCTATAGAACATAATAAAAACATAAATGACGGTGGTACGAGGTGTTGCTCGCGTGGCACAGTGTGTAGTGATCCAGCTTTCCGCATCAAATGCTGTGGGTTCAATTCCCACAACTGAAAAATATTTGTGTTTTTTTTATTCTTTACAAGTTAGCCCTTGACTACAATCTCACCTGATGAGTAGATGAGTAAGTGATGAACAGTCTAAGATGGAAGCAGGCTAACTTGTTAGGAGGAGGATGAAAAATCCACATCCCATTTCGGTTTCTACACGACGTCGTACCGGAACGCTAAATCGTATGGCGGTACGTTTTGTCGTTAGGGTGGTAACTAGCCACGGCCGAAGCCTCCCACCAGCCAGACCTGGACCAATTAAGAAAATCTCAATCGACCCAGCCGGGGATCGAACCCAGGACCTCAGTTTTATAAATCCACTGCGCATACCACTGCGCCATCATAATTGTGTGATTAGCATGGCTGTTTTTCAGTATTGGGGTGTATACATTAAGTATACAAGTATTTATATGAAATTCATAAATATATATGATAAAAGCTTTATTGTGTTTAGTTATTATTATTAATTAGATATTTATATACATAATACCTTTATATTAATTCAATAATCATGCACTTTAACGTTACATTAATAATATTAGTGTAATAAAATAATTGTATAATATTTACTATGTTTTTCCAAATATTAGTGGTAATTTAATTTTTTAACTGGTTGCAACCAGAAGTGTTCTTACAATTAAGTTACAATGCAAATTGCATTTACTATAAACTGATTCTAAAAAAAATCTAAAATTTAAAATCTTTTAAAATAAATCTATGGAAATTGATACATCCCTTTTTCGCTGTTATACAGGGTGTGCCGTAAATAGTATACTCTACAGGAGGATAGAGGACACCAAGGTCTACTAAAATAACGCAAAATATGTAAGCCGAAGTTTTTAATACAAAAACTCCTTCAGTGCAATTTAGACATATTTTGTGCTGAAAAATAAATTTAGCATTTATTTTAATACTTGGTAATTATTTTTAAATAGTTGTTTCGTGTTTTCGTCGTTTCGTTATGTCGTAATATTTACGGGACACCCTGTATATTAGATAATTTACGAGAATTAATGTTTTCTATGCCTATCTTATTTTTTTTTCTTTGGATATCAGAGAACAGCTACCATTTGCACTCAGTGCATACCGCCTGCGAACTTCAAAGCCAATATTTATCGCGTTCCGTTAGCCCACTTGAAAGGCAATGTTTCCCGAATTGTGTAATGCATATTCGAAGGCTATATTGCTCGCCTGTGGTATAACATTCATGAAATTTTGATGCTAAAAGCCGAACGTACATTTCACAATTTCTATACATAGAGTTGAAATTTGAATTGTCACAACAGGAACCATTATACTGCCGCTTTGCTAAGAAAAAGCGGTATCTCTAAAAATGAATAATTTTACGCCATCGGATAGCTTAGAAAAATACGCATCTAATAAACTAAGCCCAAAGGATCAGCCTGGCTATCCAGCGCGGAAATGCAGCCAGTATTCATGCCACCATTCCACGTGGGCATGATTTGTATAGTTATTAGGATAAGTTAGCTTAAGTTCCATATTGTATTATTTTTCAATAAAAAAATAAAATAAGCTTTATAGCGGTAAGTATTTTATTTTTAAAGTAAAGAAAACCTTGAAGAAGGTTTTTTCTATCTCACTTTTATCTTAAGCTAAGCTAGGCCAATAGTCCACCACGCTGGCCCAACGGATTTAAGAATTAAGAAAATTCTCTGGCATGTGGGTTTCCTCACAATATTTTTCCTCTCCCTCCAGAATCGGAAACAGGGGTCATATCCACTGGGCTATTATATTATATGGCGTATAATGAGTGACATTTACCTACTTATATTTAGATTCCAAAAACTCGACCTGGTAATTAAATCCAGATGATAAAGAAACATGTACAAAACTGTTTCACAGGGATCGCAAAATGTATTTTCGCAACCTAAACACAGCTTTATGAAAGTTTTTCCTTGTTTATACTTTTATAGCTAGAGATCTCTAAGCTCCGACGTTTACGATTTAGAAAGTAATGGCTTTGACAGGTGCGCCCTTTTGAGCAGTCCGCCCTGTTAACTTTTAAACCATAAAATTGTACAACGCGAGTCGTAATTACCGGATTCGTAGTACCGCTATAAAATATTTTTGGGAAATTGTTTGCTACGCCTGACTTGGCAGATCGATGTAGACGTGAAATCTAGATACAATTTTTCTGACATTTTATTCTATACAATAATAACTTTAAATAATTTAAAAAACTAAAAAGACACGCTTTTAGCGTGCACTAAAAATTCCAAATATTTGATTTAAATCACGTGACTATTTTTTTCGTATTTCTAGAGAGTAAATTTCATTTGATATCCATATCATGGGGGTGGATTTCAAACAGCCAGTCCACCATCTTGGGGAGGCCGCCATATTCGATTTGTTTCTTAGCTAGTCATGTATTCTCATCAGTACTCAGAGCGTGTGCAAAATTTCATCTTACAAGAAGACCATGTCTTTCCTACATAGTTAAAGTGATTCGGGAGGCCGCCATATTGGATTTGTAATGACGTTTCTAAACTAGTCATGTATTGTCATCAGAACTCAGACGTTTGTCCTTCACCGTTTGTGACACGTGCTATTTAATTTTGAGATATAGTAAATATTAAGCATTGAGTGAAAAGCCGTGAGAGCCCAGTGAATATGACCTCTGCCTCCGATTCCGGAGGGCGTGGGTTCGAATCCGGCCCGGGGCATGCACCTCCAACTTTTCAGTTGTATGCGTTTTAAGAAATTAAATATCACGTGTCTCAAAAAACGGTGAAGGAAAACATCGTGTGAAAACGTCTGCCAATCTGCATTGGGCCAGCGTGGTGGAGCTCAGCAGTGAGCCGAATATGGGTTGAGACTGATGATGATTGAGTAAATATTAAGATTTCAAACTGCACCTTCCGGAATTTGAGGCAGAGTTCACATCCACTGGGCTATCACGGGTCCTTAAATAGATTATCATCCGGAAGTGATACTAATATAACCATAACCATCCTGGATATAATTGAGGAAATAACAACACGTTCGAAGGTATAATTTTCTATCTCTATGGTTTCGGATTAACGCCGGGTTTATGTTATTACAGCTAATAACCGATACTTAACGTGCTTTTCGATGTGGAGGAAAACTTATGGCTTAATTTAATACCAACACGGTCAATATAATATTAATTAGATTAGCGATTCAACACTTGAAGCGTGGAATGCATCCTAATAATATTATAAATGCGAAAGTTTGTATGTTTGTAACTCTTTAACCGCTACTACTGAAGCCATTTAGCTAAAATTTGGAATGGAAACGGATTTTACTCAGTATTAACACATAGGCTACTTTTTATCCCAAAAAAATCCATGGTTTTGAATATTTGTTACACTTTTACGCCTCGACTACTGAACCAAATTAGCTGAAATTTGGTATTAAAATATATTATGGCCTGGATTAACACATAGGCTACTTTTTATACCAGAAAAATCCATGGTTCCCGTGGGTTTTATGAAAAATTGAATTTCAAGCTAACGAAGTTCAAGCTAACGTACGTAAAAATGTTTAACCAACCAAATATCTGAGGGCCTAGTGGCAGTTCAATACTGTTACTTTCGCGTTTACGTTAACGCGATAGTAACAGTAAGAAAATATTGAAAACTTCCACTAGGCTCACGCATTACGTGGATTTGTGATGTGATGTAGTTCATTATAAACGAAAGATCGTATAGATGTGGCAATGTTTGTTACTTTTTCTTGCTAAATCATTGAACGGATTTGGTTGAATTTATATTGAAGATGGATTATAACCTCGACATAACTAGTTTTTATCCCAGAAAAATATATGATTCCATCAGGATTGTTAGATTGGATTGTTGAATTATACGCGAACGCAGTCCCGGGAATTTACTAGTTTTTATAATAAGTATAAAATAGTCTGTTAATAAATATTTTATTAACTTTTTTGAACGTTCCAGTCAAGGTCGGTTTTAAATGCAAATTGTTAAAGCTACAATCAATATAATTTGCATGATAATTACATCAAGCCAAATGGAACTTTGTTTACGTTTATGACATCGTCAATATCGTTTCTCGGTTTTGTCTCTGACAGTCAATTAGCATTAATGGCTTCGTATTGTGACTGCGTCGATGCGGCCTGCTCCAGACAAGCCAGTAGAGATAATAATGAAAGTCATCCACGTGTTAAGCTATCGCATAGCTTTTATAGCGGGCTTAGAGCGCAACGACCGAATCAAGAAATTCCGTAACGAAAATAAACCTAACACCCAAGTAGTGCATCACGATAACACATTTTGACGTTATCATTTTGACTCAACTGGACAAGTGATGTAAAACTTATTAAACCAGAGTTCAATTCCAACTCATCGAAAAGACATTTTTTTTATTTATGTCAATATATTAATTAAAACTAAGAATTACGCAGTATATTAAATTTAAATTTATAATAAATAAAATAATTATAACAAATACACACCATCTAATTGTAAGAGTCAAATGTATTTTGAACTATGATAGCTTAGCAACTATCATAGATCAAAATACGTTTACTTTTATTATGTACATTAATATTACTACATATGAATACATAATGTATCGGTGAAGGAAAACATCGTGAGGAAACCTGCATACCAGAAAATTATCTTAATTCTCTGCGTGTGTGAAGTCTACCAATCCGCATTGGGCCACCGTGGTGGACTATTGGCCTTACCCCTCTCATTCTGAGAGGAGACTCGAGCTCAGCATTGAGCCGAATATGGGTTGATGACGACGAATACATAATGTATAAACACACCCAGACAATGGAGAAAACTCATGGTTATAACAAATATTTTCCAATTGTAGGAATTGAACCCACGGCTGTGGCTGCAGGAAGCAGTGTCGCTAACCAATGCGCCACACGACCAAAAGTTAAGTTTAATAGCTTCGCTAATAACTATTGTTTGTGGCGTAACTCATAGAACATAATGTTTATTTAGAACTGGGATTAGAGAAACTATTCCGTTGTATGCGATAAAGTAAGTTTCTAGCTCTGAACATGTGAATGTCATCAGGAACATCTTAACTCTATAAACATCAAACTTCTTTAGTGCAAGAGTTAAATGATTCAATTTTCCTTGAAAATGCAAGTGCCTGCATGAGAGGTTATTGAGTAAGTAAAACGATCTTCCAAGATTGAAGCGGTCAAGAGAAGATTGAAGCTATCGTATAACGTAAATAGATGAAGTTTGAGATACAATATCTAATGAATAACGTAAGTTATAGGTATCTTCTTCTAAAAATAATGTATTCTATTCGTTTTTAACCAACGTCTTCATCGTCAGATAAAAAGGTTGTCATAAAGTAAGCTCCATTTTTATACCATAAACAACATTATCGATTGCAGTGAATGCGATATCAATCGAAATATGTAACAATAATTCAAAGATTTATGTTAGACTAGCGATTTTTCGCAAATCCCGCGGAAATCGTAGATTTTCCGGGATAAAAAGTAGCCCATATTTTGCTCAATAATCTCATTAAAATCAGTCCAGTCGTTCAAAGTTCAAAGTTTACCCCGGACAAAGACAGATAAAAGTTTTAAAAGACCTCAGTTGTGTTTTTGTGTTGCGTACCTAATTAATTAAGCTAAGCTACTAACCAACTAAAATATGCACTTGTCAGTTATCTCAAAATTACAGACAAAAACTTTTTTATTTATCCATTGATATTGATACACTAATTCAGAAAATGACAGAGATTATTTATTGCATTTTCCCCGATTTCCATTTTGTAACGTGGAACTTTATAACAAACAGAGCACGTGATACGTGTATCTAAATAAAGAAAAATACATTATGTATCTAAAATTAAGTAGGTACAAGTTGACCCCAAGGAACACTTTCTAGTTATCACCCACCATATTATATTCCGTTTGTGGCTTACCTATTTACTACTATATTAACGCCTTTGTCTCACTTTAGGGCATTAAGACAATGAACAGTTCTGGTTATTGTGTTAGAATCGGTGAAATTGTTTCACTATGAAACCGCCGACATCTTATTATCATGCTGATAGACTGTAATCCGATTGGACTTGGAACTGTTTCAAAGTTTGAACGTTGTTTGCTATAACTTGAACGGATGGTCTGTCTGTTTGGTAATAAGAAACAATTCTAGACTTTGATTTTATCAAATTGATTGAAATAAATTGTTACCGTGAATGTTTCTAGTATGAAGTTTCTTTTTAATTTTATTTATTTCAGTTTTATTTCGCTGACAATGTCAAATAGTTAAAATAGCTACACAGTTGATATCGAAGAGGTAGGAACTTTAATTTATAATCCAGACAAACAGACAGACAGACTCGTAAATTTTTAAAAAGCTAGTTGTAGTATTTGTGTCTACTAAATAGATACCTACAATACTACATCCCTTCCTTTTTAACAAATTTCATCCATCCTCGTCGCCACTTATAAGGATCCTCGTCTTTACTAAAAGATAAGCAAATCACTGGTATGGCAAGCAAACTGCACACGACCACTCCGGTCTAGCGCCGGTGACAGACTGTCCCATTACCCCCACTACCAGTGTACATGAAACAGTGTATGTAGTATTGTAGGTATCTATTTAGTAGATACAAATACTACACTAGAGTTTCATCATCATCATCATGCTGTTGACGATATTGTAAGTATATTCAGTGATACCAAACCTTGCAGAATTGAGTAGAAGGAAAGTTGAATATTAGTCGTGTTTCGAAAACAGACATGGCTGCCTTTCTTTAAAACCATGATAGGGGACCAGTACAGAGTACACATGCACAAAGTACACACGAAAGCCTCCTAAAAGCATTGCCTGTCGCCGCCAGCATTGTAAAACGAAAGCGACACTACACAAAAATCCGTCTGGCCGGTGTTTGAACATCACGAAGTATCGGAGGTAACAACACGAGTATAGCAATTATCTTAATTGAGAAATGACTGAGTCTACTTTTATCTATTTTAACATTCTAAAGTCTTATAAATTGAAAAAGAGTTTATTTGGTTTGTTTATTATGCTTTCACTCTGAAAAAATATTATAATACCTTCGTGGTATGACATTTGCATTACATCAATAAGATATGTTGTCAACCTCTATATTCTGTAAAGTTACAGTGATTTGACGTTGGTCATTTCCATGGCACGTTAGTGACATTTAATTTTGCCAACCCACTAAAGTTCAAATTCTAATAAAACTTGTTATAGGCGAATATTACATCGACGAGTATAAAATAGCGGAATCACACCCCTGTTTGGTGTTGTTTACTATGTATTTGTCAAATGTGCAGAGTTATTATGTGTCTCGGTGTACCACTCAAATAATGAGTCACTTCATCATTTCCATGGTATTTTCATTTTGCAATCATCTAATCTAACATTGTGTTTTCAACGAAATTCTATAGTTGTCCTCATTTTACGTATTATTTTACGAAAAATCGAATTAGCCAGTAGGTACAAAATGATTTCACATTGTCGAATCTAGATACTCTGAGGCTTTTGTTTAGATGGGAGCACTGTTTATATAATGATGGTAAATATTTTAATAAAATAAATAAGTTACATCTTAAAAAAACCGTATTCAAATTTTTTAGTAATTATCGGCAATTTCATACTTTATTTTTCACGCTTGCGAAGCTACTATCGCTACCTGACAATAATAACAAAAAAAAAACATTTTAAATACTTTTTGTTCTATTCAAAACTAATTAAGGTTAATGAAATATCCCTAATTTGAACCGAATTGTTTTCAATAACTTATAAAAAGACTAGACGTCTGCGGCTTTCGCGAAAGATCAAACAAAATTCATTAAAAGTTTTACTTTAAATTCAATAATAATTATTATTGCTGTGATATTTGTCGGCTAAATTGTGATATTACAACTCAACTTCGATCGCGCGACTTCATCTTGTATTTTATCATAATAAATATTATAATTAACTTTTACTTTAAATAAAGTATTATTAAATTTAGCTTCCAGTAACAAATCAAATATCACGTGTCTCAAACGGTGAAGGAAAAACTTCGTGAGGAGCTTTGCATACCTGAGATTTTTTTTAAATTTCTGTACATGTATGAAGTCTGCCAATCTGCATTGGGCCAGCGTCGCATAACTTAACCTCTCTCATTCTAAGAGGAGACTCGTGCTCAACAATGAATCGAATATGGGTATATTAAAGATGATGATGATGAACCACTCCGTTCTAAATATCACAAGCATAATATTGCGTTACATATTTTGGACATCAAATTGAAACAGACATAGATAAAAATATATTTTCTGTTAGTTTTATATTATAACCGATTTTTTTTATATACATATATACGATTTTTTTTATATACATATACGGATGAACAAGTGTATTATTATGCTTTCTACTGTTTATTGTATTAATTATCTATTTTTCAGATTTAATTTTAATAAAAGTAATAATTGGTTTCTGATTTTCAATTACGTGAGAGTAATACATTTTTACGAGGATTTACGCATATCCAATAAATCTGAATTTATTGAATTATAATAATTTTATATTGAACTTGTTTTGGAGTATTAAAGTACGCATCAATCTTGGTACGAAAATTAATAATGGATAAGTACAACGCTATCAAGGTGACGGCGCGATAAATCTAGAAAATTGAAAGGACTCAAGAGCCCCTGACGTTTATATTGAAACTTCTTCAATCCAGATGTCGTTATCATTAAATATTATTAATGGAAAATGTCTTGCTGCTCATCTGTAGATATATTAAACAGTGTGGTTAGTTTCACTTTTATTTATAGGGATATACTCTATACTCAGGGATCTAGATATATTATAATTCAAAGACAAGTTTGCCCTTGACTGCGATTTTACCTGTTGTTAAGTGGCGATGCAGTCTAAGATGGAAGCGGGCTTACTTGGAGGACGTACAAGTTTATTCTACCCATACTGTTACAAGTTCCTGGATTACGGATGGTATTCACATTCATTATTTATGTTATTGTGGACGGGAGCTATCAGTGTTGGTATAAATAAGAGGGTATTTGATGACTTCAGCTCAGTTGTTTGTTAAACAGCGTAGATACCGTCACGCTGCTAGTCGTGTTAGTTATTTTGTACAATAAAATTTTGTGTTGTAATTATTGATTAATAATTGCTCAGTATGGGCATGGAGAATATGTCGGGCAGGGAAGGTGAGTGTTTATGCATTCTGAAAGGATCTCTTAAACCAACACCCAAAGTCACAAGTCCTGGGACCTGCTCAAAGTGTTTCCTCTACCACATAGTAATGGGGCGATATTTTGAGAATAGCTAAACATTTAGATTAACAACATTGTAGTTTAATGTAAGGCGTCCACATAACCGCATTGTACGTAACGGACGGATCGCATTAAACGAATTTTTAATTTTACGGTAGATATAACCCGTTCGATGCGATCCGTACATTGCAGATCAGTGGACGCACTTGTATGACTTTCTATACAAAGAATACTAAAATCCGTTTGATGCGTCCGATATGTACAATGCAGATCTGTGGACGCCTACGTTTAATCGGGTAATATTGTATAACATTTCTGTAAAGTTTATTATAGGTATTCTAACTTCCTGGAAGCCCTAAACATTAATTGGGGATGATATGAACGTGTTGGAAAATAGATAATCCTGTTACATCTTTGAAACTTAGAAGCTTAATTAATTACTTATAGTTTCTGAGCTTCAAAGCTCGTCTAATTAAGTAATAAAATAATTAAGTAGATATTATATTATAATAGTATGACTTCCCTTTGAAACCGACTAGCGCAGTGCCAATTCACTATTTTGAGGTTTGTAAGTTACATAATTATTACACGAAACTTAACAACTAGCTGTTGTTAATAATTCTTAAGGATTTCCTATTCGCTATTCATTTAAGGCTAACTGATCAAATATGATATTACAGGTAAAAAAAAAATACAGACTTGATGAAATATTTTCGTTTTTATAATATTAGTCTGTATAAATATATAAAAATATAGACATATTCAATTATTATTTTTAACCAACTTCAAAAGAAGGAGGTACTCAAGTTGATCGTCTTTATTTATACATGATTAAAGTGTACATAGAGATTTTTTTATTTAAATAAAAAATGATCTTAAATAAATGTAACTGTAATAACTGCATTTTATTAATACCCTTAATTTAATTTGAAGAAGATCTAAAGTGGGTATCTGTTAAAACAATTTCACATATCGTTCGAGCGAGCGGTTCAGTCGAGCCCGGATGTAATTATCACAGAAAGGAAATCCCACCTAATGATCCTTTCAAAAGAGAAAATGGCCACTTCAAATTCCCTACTAATCAAGAAGCTATCCGCCTTTTAACGAGGCTTTTAGTCACTTTTGTCATTGACAGATTTTATCATTCTAAAATTTTATAAATTTTTTTTTAACAAATTTGGTATTTATCGTGATCCGTTGACTAACAATTTTATATCAGAATTTAATTATCGTAAGTGTTATTCATGTAAATGTATTGTCGAACATGGTTAACCACGGCTAAATACGGCTTTTGGCTCACACTACGTTGCAAGAACCAGTTCATAAGTAAGAACCCCGTATGGATTCGAAACAGGTTTTCTTAATTGGTCCAGGTCTGGCTCGTTCCGGTACGATATCGTGTAGAAACCGGGTGTGGATTTCATCCTACACCTAACAAGTTAGTTCCAAACAGGACAAGCCTCTACGTAGGGCACGAGATTTAAAGATTAGACCAAAAAAGCTGCTTCTTTGAGGGTTGGCAGACTTTAACTCTAAAGTTACTCGTATGTTTCTATAAAGATAAATAACTTTTTCTCTAATATACAGGACTATACCAAAACTCCAAGTTCGGAATTTCATAGTTAGAACACTTTCACGTTAATGATCCGAAGTCACATATTAACCTTTAGACTAACGACACAGTTTCATAAAATACTTAGAAAAATGTTTTTTTTTATACAGCCACTGTCTCTTTGTATAATAAATATTTGGAAAGTTTAAACTTCTGGAAAGCACTAGATCCATAAGCTATGAATTCATAATATCTTTGAACAAAATATAAAGAGAGACTTTACGCTGGATATTCTTATAAGCTGAGGTAAAACGTTCAAAATATATTCAGTACAGGTATTGCGGGATACAAATCTCTCCGTGTAAATGATGAAACCAAAACACGTTTCCGTTCTAATTTAACTTGGTCTAACGCCGCTCCTAGAGATGAAGTGTGACGTGTAACACAAACCGGATGTAGCAATTTAAAAGTCAAAGACAACATTGAAAATATATTACTACGACCGGGACGATAAAAGAAAAAGTTTAATTTAAAAAAAAAAACGTACATATTACACAAATACGTATTTTTAACAAATTCGACGGCCTCCTTGGGGCAGTGGTATGCGCGGTGGATTTACAAGACGGAGGTCCTGGGTTCGATTCCCGACTGGGCCGATTGAGGTTTTCTTAATAGGTCCAAGTCTGGACTTCTGGTGGGAGGCTTCAGCCGTGGCTAGATACCACTCTACTGACAAAGACGTACCGCCAAGCGATTTAGCGTTCCGGTAGAAACCAAGAGAACCAAGCGTGACCATATGCGGACAATAAGATTTTAAAAAATCATCATCATTACCAGCCTGACGGCTTCCGTGGCGCAGTGATATGCGCGGTGATTTTACAAGACGGAGGTCGTGGGTTCGATTCCCGGCTTTCTTAATTGGTTACTCTGATTGGCTCGTTCCGGTACAATATCGTGTAGAAACCGGGTGTGGATTTTCATCCTCCTCCTAACAAGTTACACCACTTTCATCTTAAATTGCATCATCACTTACCATCAGGTGAGATTGTAGTCAAGCACTAACTTGTTAACAATAAAAAAGGAATTGGGAACATGTGTCGTATTAAAAAAAGATAAATGGTAATATAATATTAAAAAAAATTAAAATTATGAAAAAAAAAAATTATAAATGCGACAGTAAGTCTGTCTATATATCTGATTGTTGCTTTTAAGTGGTGAACCGATTTAGAAGAATATTGATACAGGAACATGAGCTACTTTTTATCTCGGAAAAATCAATGATTCTTGCGGCTTTCTAAAAAAACAGAATTTCTACTACTATTTCACAATTATGATATTTCATAGACGATATTGTCCAGATTCAGAAGAGAGCTCGTTTTGTTTTCAACTCCATTTTTTTCTTGTTTAGTTGTTAAACAGTCTAGATAAAAGAGGAGATCTCTTTTATCTAGATTGTTCAACAACTAAACTCTAAATATAACACACAATACGCATAGGTTGCTATGAATTGTGGCAAATACCTCTCCTGTGGCGTGTATTCTCGCAATCATATCGGTATTGTTTGAATAACTGTTTCGTTGCAAACAGGATATACGCGTATTTGCTTAAATCTTCCCTATGGAATCAACATTGAGTATGATTTGAAAGGTATCATCATACTTTTATCGAATTACTTAAATATTTCTATAATTATATCAATTTATTAATAGGTTTTATTTATAACGCTTGTGATCCCATATAATGTCAATTGATTGTCTCAATTAAAGTTTACCAATTGTTAGCGTAATAACTAGAATGTCAAGTACACGTAGTAAAAGATCCGAATTAAAAACGACCTTCACCTATCTGTTTACTGGATAAAAAAATGTTTATGTAAAAATTGTTAGTGCGTTAACACTAGGCATATTGCGAGTAGGTTGCCTAGTTGACTAATTAGTTGACCATAATTTTAGTCAAACCATATATAATACGAAAACGTTTTCATATTACTTATGGTTTGACTAAATTTATGATTGTAATAATGATTACATTCAATTGTTTTTTTTAGTTAAATCTTTATTCCAAATTATAAAAGAGAATAGAGATTACAATTTTTTTTTATTTCTAAAACATATGGATACTTCTTTGGGTATGGAAATGAAGCCCTAATAAGTAGGGCTCATAATTTAATTTATAAGAGGAACTCTAATTGCTACATTCCATTACGGTGGTGTATTTTTTTCAACCGTCTAATTGAAGACTTTTAATTATACTTAGTTTAAGATTGTTTTATTTTTCAATGTATACTAATAGTTAAAGTTACCTACTATACCTACTTTCACTTAAAAAAATCATTAAAATACTTGCGGTAGGTAGTTCTTGTATAAACATCTGTGTTTTTTGCATTTCTCTCAGTGCTATTAGCAAAATGAAGAGCTTCGCTTCACTTTAATTTATTCAATGCAACGTTTTATACTTCCTTGATTGAAAACGTTGATTATTAACGCAAAAGGAATTCTTGTTTATTCCTTAAAGTACGCACCTTAAGCAAAATTAAATATATTTCATTGGTTAAGGGTTAATAGTTAATTAACAGTTGACTTTTCGGGAAAAATAAGCGCATTGAAATAACAAATAACACACATAAAGTGTCAGTAGTGGTGCTACTTGAAGAACATACTCATTTCATATTACTAAACTTTAGTTACTACATACCTTTACTGTCATATTCTACTGTCATATTTTTAGAAAGAGATTTCCCCATATAGCCTTGCGTAACATATTTTTTTGCTGCAAAAAGCACTTTCACTTTGATTACATATCAACCACACGATTGGTACTAAATATTAAGCATTTGTACTTTATTGAATAGATATTAATTCTTTACAAGTTAACTCTTCACTACAATCTCACCTGTTGGTAAGTTATGATGCAATCTAAGATGAAAGCGAGTTAACTTCTTAAAAGGAGGAAATAATCTTTATTTTTTTACACGGCATCGTACCGCTTGGCGGTACGTCTTTGCCGGCAGGGTGGTAACTAGCCACGGCCGAAGCTTCTTAGAAGCCAAAATTCCAATATAGAATCCAGATTGGATGAATGCTAAAAAAATCTCATAAACCTGAATAACACTTTACAGAGCCTAATGCAAAGGAAATTGGAAAAGCAAACCAAACATCACACGGCCCAGGATATTGCTTTTCGGAAATGAAATATCATATGAGCGGATATTTCTTTAAAAGAGCTTCCGTTGTAGCCGACACGCACATAAATCCATGGACTTTTGGTTTCATATTAACCAATGTAATGAAACTAAAGGAGATGGTCCATATCATTAAAATGTATGAATTTTTTTTATTAAAATTTTTATTTTTTTATTTTTAGTGTTAGCATACCCACTGCGTGTGTACAGTCACAACCTATCTAAGTGGAAAGTTCTTACCAATACAAAATTATCAAGTCCAAACACAAGGTAACTACTGTGAGCCGTCGAGGAGTTCTCTTCACTGTGCTTCGTCATCATCACCAGACCCTTAATACAGTCGCAATCCATCTAGGTGGAAAGTTCTCATCAATACAAATTTATCAAGTCCAAACACAAGGTAGCTACTGTGAACCGTCGAGGAGTTCTCTTCACTGTCCCTCGTCTTCATCACCAGACCCTTGATATAGTCACAATCCATCTAGGTGGAAAGTTCTCATCAATACAAATTTATCAAGTCAAACACAAGGTAGCTACTGTGAACCGTCGAGGAGTTCTCTTCACTGTCCCTTGTCTTCATCATCAGACCCTTAATACAGTCACAACCCATATAGGTGGAAAGTACTCATCAATACAAATTTATCAAGCCTAAACAAAAGGTGACTGCTGTAAATCCTTGACGAGTTCCATCGTCTGTGTTTCGGCTCCATCATCAGACCAACTCCAAACCTTCATAAAGTTGTAGTGGTTTAAAATACCTTATGGAAACACTAACAAACGTACTAGCCGTCCCTACAACTTTCGAAGGTTTCCCTCAATTTCTCCAGGATGCCATCATCAGATCCTTACATGAAAAAAATGGGACCACCCTGGAAGTATACTTTACAAAACAAAAAAACAATTTTCAAAATCGGTCCATAATTGACGGAATTATCGCTGGACATACATAAAAAAAAAAAAAAAAAAACATACATACAGCCGAACGTAGAACCTCCTCCTTTTTGGAAGTCGGTTAAAAAAATACAAGAATTTTATGAAAATTTATTAAAGTGAATAAATTTAACTAAATAAAAAGAAATAAATAAAATAAAAACTCAAGGTTTCGAGTTAGATCAAGATGGCGCCCTTAAAGCAACTATGACCATGACAATTGACAGCAAACGTCAAATCGATTACCGCATTGAAAACGTCATCTATCCGCCCTTATAAGTGTTGCATTTCTTGGGAGATAATGAATATTATTTCGAAAGAATTAAAGTAAATTTGTAGATTTGTTTAATCAAAAATAGTTTAAAAAATATATCTTCTTTTATTTCCGCCAGGGTACAATGACTGATCCTGGGCTCTATACAATTTTACTAATTTAATTTTACCTCGGAGAGTATGTTGAGCCGTCGGATATAGTCATTATAATTAACATCAGCTGATAGTCATCGTTACAGATATACCAACTTAATAGTAGGTATTGTAATATCTTCTAGTGTCTTGATCGCCATGAAGCATGAACTCTGCCTGCGCCGCTTGGCAATTATATGCATGACCTCATGCCGATCGCGATCAACATACCTACTATTAATTTTATCGGACATCAAACCGTCAGTGGCTGACATAATGTACGGCACATACATAGTCAAATTCAAAAGTCAAAATTTATTCATCACGTGGTAGAGAGAAAATCTCCAAACAGAGTCCTGGACTTGTGACCAAAGGACGTAGGGTTAAGGAATTCCATTAAAGTTACGAGGTAAACCCGAAAAAATACCAGCTCCTTCATACGTATTGTTCTTACGTTTATTTTTATAGTCGTTTTAAGACATCTACTCGTTGTAGTAAATCATAAAAAGTATCGCAATAACTTGCCACATGCTGAGTGGAGCAAACCATACAGTTTATGTCTTCCAACTTTGCAATATTATTCCCAGCGGGTCGATTCAGTTCACGCAGTCTTATAATACGTTGTCGTTTCGATTTTTATGGTGATTCAACGGGCTTACTGCGTACTAGCTTTTACTCGAGCTCCCTATTTACTTTGAAGCTGCAATATTCGCCCGCCTACATAATATTATTCTTAACCGTTATACACGTCGTCATGTGAATTTTCCATAGATAGTAGTTCTTGTATGAACTTCCAAATACAATGTTTTCCAGCCGCGAGCTTGCCTATTCACTTTTTTTGGTCTTTATTATCAACCTACTAAAATGAACATCAAATCAATTGACAAAAAATCATTTATCTGCTGTGCTGTGTGATAACCACCAGTGAGCACCGGATAACATTTTTACATAGAATCTCAATTTCGTATATGTCAACTAGCATACATCTAGGTGCAGGATTTTTATATAAGGATTATGAAACTCGCAAAGCAATGTTTATATTTTTCAGAAATAGATTTTCTCGGCACATTCTCTAAGAAGTTTGGGTTGCTATGACTCTGGGACGGTCAATATTTGGATTAGCCAGAAAATTGGCTCAACTCTTACCCCAAAGAAACTAGAGCACTTAATGTTTATTACGTTAGAATTGAGATGTTTCAACTCTTATTTGTGTTGACAACTACAAATAAACTTCATCAAACAACATAAACAGTCTGGAATTGAATTTCTTGATTGCTGTTTAAATGAGTTTATGCACAAAGGAATTAAAAAAGTTTATTTTAGATACTTTTATGACCTATGAGAAGCAGGCCATGCCATGTGAGAATATCTTATACATTTAGATTTTGCAGACAGTGTTGTTTCATGTGGTCCTGTCAGAAATGTCTTAAATTAAGACAACACCGGCTAAGCACCGCTTTCATACTGATCAGCAGGTAGAACATATTGTTATGATATTATTTTTCGCTTTTTAGTTTAGTGGGTACGTTTTTAGGTTTTGAAGTCGGTTGTGTTTTTTTTATTAAAATTTTTATTATTTTTCCATTTTTAGTGTTAAATTTCATCTTAAAACGAATACATCAGACCCCTAGTAACAATCACAACCTATCTTGGTACAAAATTCTCAGCAATACAAATTAATCAAGCCTTAATTGACCTTGGTCTTCATCAGCAGACCCCTAATAACAGACACAACTCATCTAGGTAGAAAGTTCTCAGCAATACGAATTAATCAAGGCCAAACACAAGGTAGTTACTGTAAACTGTTAAGGAGTTCCCTTAATTGTCCTTGGTCTTCATCACCAAACCCCTAAATGACAGTCACAACCTATCTATGTGGAAAGTTCTCATTAATACAAATTAATCAAGCCCAAACACAAGGTAACTGCTGTAAATCGCCGAGGAGTTCCCTCGTCTGTTTTATGTCTCCATCATCAGATCGATTTTAAACCTTCATGAAATTGTAGTGTTAAAAAGTACTAAATGGAAAAGTTTACGAATGCACTGGACACCTACATAATTTTTGAAAGTTCCCCTCAATTTCTCCAGGATTCCATCATTAGATCTTGACATGATAGCAATGGGACCAAATGGGGACTATACCGTTTCAAACAAAAAAAGAATTTTTGAAATCAGTCCAGGCGTCTTTGAGTAATCGGTGTACATACATAAAAAAAAAAAAATACCGACTGAATTGAGAACCTCCTCCTTTTTGAAGTCGGTTAAAAATACTGATGGAACGGTTGCGTTTTTCAAAAGAAAATTTAAATTAACGTATTTAAAACAATAAATAAATAAAATACTGTTCGTTTTTCTAAAATACTGTTTAATAATCTTCGTAGACCAGAATATATTTTATTTCTTGTAAAAAAAGTTGGCAACCCTAGTTCGAGGGGACGACGCAAGACGTCATCTTTTTTCGAGCTTGCATTTAGCTTCATCGATTATAGGACGATGTCATGTCAAAACCTAAGAGGTTTTTCGGGATTTGCAGCTTGTAATTTTTATACGCCGTGATAGCCCAGTGGATACAACCTCTGCCTCCGACTCCGGAGGGTGTGGGTTCGAATCCGGTCCGGGGCATGCACCTCCAACTTTTTAGTTGTGTGCATCTTAAGAAAAAAAACGTCGTGAGGAAACCTGCAGACCAGAGAATTTTCTTAATTCTCTGCGTGTGTGAAGTCTGCCAATCCGCATTGGGCCAGTGTGGTGGACTATTGGCCTAGCCCCTCTCATTCTGAGAGGAGACTCGAGCTCAGCAGTGAGCCGAATATGGGTTGATAATGATGATGATGATGAATTTTTATACAGGTCCCCTCTAAGGTACGCTACGCCACTGATGAGAAGGTTACATAACTTTGCATTTCTTTCTTAAATAATTAAGTACATGTTGTGTGAACGAAAGATCTTTGATGTCGTTTAAATGCATATAATTTTTTTAATAAGTTGTTTCTGTATTTATTATGATTCATATTTCGTATAATATTATTAAGTAATTGTACAAGTTTTTCGACTTTACTATATTTTTATACAACTATATTATATCTAAAAAAGATCCCATTAATGGCCTTCAATCAAAATTTCAAATTCATCTTGCTAGAACTATTGTAAAGAAAAGGCTTCGTGAACTTTAGTTTTATGTATTTTGAAGTACTTTGCGATGGAACTTGGCAACTCAAAAAAGAAGAGTATTCCCGAAATGCCACTGAGTGAGTTTCGAATTCACCTCTCTCTCACTCTATCGATAGTATCCGTTAGATAGAGAGAGGTAGAGACAAAGACGAGTATCGAGTAATAAAAACATCGTTACAGAATACTGCTACAGTTGAATAAAGTGCGGATAAACATCGCTTCACACATTGTAGCAACAGCACGACCACTCTACTGAGAGCCTACGACTAATGAGAAGAAAATATAATATTAATTCTTGGGCGAACTTTAGGTATATGGACGATGAGCGTTGTCATTTTACTTATTTAGCCCCCGACACAAAAAGAGGGTGTTATAAGTTTGACGTGTCTGTCAGTCTGTGTATGGCACCATAGCTCCTGAACGGATGAAGCGATTTCAATTTAGTTTTGTTTGTATTAAGGCGACTTATATAAGAGTGTTCTTAGATGTATTTGATGAAAATTGGTTGGGCCGTTTAAATGTTCTGGGGGGAAGAATAATCTAATGTCTGCAAATATACTCGAGTGGGATCCCAAAAAAAAGCACACTGCAGGAGAATATTGATGACTTGATAGAGTGTAATTAACAATTTCATGATATTCGGCGGTGTTGCGTAGTGTTAAATGTTATGGTATTACTCAATGCATTAGTTTAGTTATAATTTAAATTGATGTTGATTATACCTATGTAACAGTAATAAATATAAAAATCATGTCGCTTAATTTCATAAAGTGATTATTCAGATAGCCATGAAAACAAAGCTTTGTGATGTTACTGTTTTATCAAATTAAGGTTATGCGTGACCTTTATGTATTGTGGAGATGCTAATTGACTGTCAGAGCTTACAACAATACGTGCTTCCGACAGGCAAATATACAATTACAAACAGTAATGTGGGCTGACATGATCGCATCTCTATGTTACCTGTCAAGATTAGTTACAGAAAACTTGATCGGCTTTGTTCATGAGAAACTCAATACGCTTACGGCTGTAAGCGTCTTGAGTTAAATTCAACCGCGTGTTTAAATTTCAGTAATATTGCATCATCAAACGGGAGTTGTCCCGTAAAACTTGTAAAAGAAAAACCCAAAAAAAAGTTTGTATAGAGACATCTATACAAACTTGGACACAAATTATACGAATACAGAGCTGAAAATTAGTCATAAACTAGGACAATTAAGGAAGACTCAAGAGGCCAATTTTCAAAGAATTCTGTTAATTGTCTAATCAGTTAAACTACATATTACAGGTGGCATTATCAGTGTCAAACTGACAGGCGACATTCTTAATAAGGATTTGCTACTAACTTGACACGTTTAGTCAAAAAACTACAATTTAAAATGTCAAATCCCTAGGAAAACTGTCAGTTTGATAAAGAGACAAGACAAGAGAGATTTGACATTGACAGCCAGCGTTGGCAACTGACAATCAGTGAAAAACGCATCAAAGAGGATACATAAAACTCTACAATCAGTGTGAAAATAATGAAATCAGCTTATTTTCCCTGTTAGCGAATATTATTTCAGCTTAGATTCTAATGGAGTAATCTTGTAAAATATACAAGATTTTTAGTACAATTTCGGATATGCCTTTCAAATAAATTTTAACATAAATTGCATAGTCAAGCGTATTTATTTTCAAGTTAATATTTATTTACCGTTGACACAAGAGGGGTTATTTTTGAACATATACTAAACACCAATGTTCAGAATTTAGATGCAAAGAGACGACGTGCACTCGGCAAGACCAATTACGGTAGATACGGGGTTTATTGGTAAAGCACCCAGAGCGGAATACCTAAATTGGGAGAGCATCGAAATGTTGATATCTACGAGTACGTATTGGTAGGTATATCTAGAGAAATTTCCATATTTATAGGGATGTGGCTGTACATATTGTATAAACATTTTTCTGACGGAACAAAAATGTACTTTTTTAAAGTGAATATTTCTTTAGGCACATTTATGATGACGGATCCGGAGAAGTTTATCCGAAGAATTCCAAAGAAGTTTGCCCAACAGTTCGATATGTAGGCATTTCGTAAAACTTGGCTTTTTACTTGGATGGTTGAGGGTCTGTACCCTTGAAACCTGCTATCTCCCAAAGCCACAACGTCCAAATGCCTACCGTACTGGTACTTTCAGCTTTCCGAAAACTTTCAGCTTTTATAAAATGTGAAATGTCTATTGTAGGCTTGTTCTACATTTTTAATTAATATGTCAAAAAATTTTGTCAAACTTTTTACTTTACCCTAGAATATTTTCATCTTAGCAGAGATAAATTCGTCAAAACATGTTTTTTTTTGTACGTTTATATTGTTATCATTAATATCTGAAACATAAAGAAGCCTCGCAATAACTTGCCACACGCTGCGTAACATAAACCGCGGGCATACGCCGTTTTACTGTGCAATATTTTTACCAGCAGGTTACTTCACTTTTCGCTGGCTTGTCTGACATTTTCTGTGATATTTTATGAGTTTTTCTGCTTTATTAGTATCATAGATGAATCTATAGTTTATGTTTCTACGGCTGCCATAGTTTTTTTTCCATAATTCATTAACAACCCATATTCAACTCGTGGGCACAAATCTCTTCTCGGGTTATGTTAATAGTCCATTAATCAGGCCCAATGCAAATTGGCAGACACACGTAGAGTCCTTAATTCACTACGAATGTTAAACACGTAGTGAATTAAGGAAATTCTCAGGTATGCAGATTTCCTCACGATGTTTTTTCTTCACTGATTGAGACTCTTTATTTCTTAAAATGCACATATCTGAAAGGTTAGAGGTGCCCTAGACCGGATTAGAACCTACGACCTCTGAATCGAAAGCAGAGGTCGTATCCACTGGCTATCACGGCTCTCACGGATCAGTTTTTTTTCTTAGCCACGAGTTTTAAAGAGCCTATGGACGCTGGAGTCCCAAGTTGTGGAAATGTTGGTTACCCCCCCACCTGGGGGTTTGATGACATACAGGAAGTTGCTGGAAGTTGCTAGATGCAAGCGGCTCAGAATGATGTTTGAAAATCTCTACAAAATTACCGTCCTGTAGTCCACCGGATGATTGTAATGATGATGATGAAACCCTTTATGATCTTACATGATTATTGGCATCATACCGTATTGCTTAATCGCGTGACAGTGCTCTATCTATCTTTGCCGGTAGTCAGAACCCTTTTTTTTAACAATACGAACATCTTTTTTTAATTTAAGAATGTTTTCTATTATTACCAAAGAAATAAAGAAAGAAAAACTACTACTTAGTTAGACTACAGATTAGTTTGGACCGGTACAGATTAGAATTTACTTACTTTTAAATAGATACACTTAATTTTTACATTGACGTTTATCATTTTCAACCTTTTTTTTTTTTCATTTTTGAGAGTAACTTAACGGTGCGACATAAACTCGATTGAATTTTTCCGCTCACTGGCATTCGTCGTCAGCACTCGGAGTTGATGGATGATGAGTTTGGTTTACTCCGCGTTGCATAAATAAGCTTGTCATTAAAAATTCTATAAGAAGAGTTTTAAACTAGTCGGGCATATTCCGACAAAAACCTTGTGAGTTTCTTTAGATTTTCTATTTCTCTATTTAATCTATCGTCGTTATCATCCCAAATTTGGCTCACTGGTGAGCTCGAGTCTCCTCTTAGAATGAGAGGGGTTAGGCCAATAGTCCACCACGCTGGCCCAATGCGGTTTGGCGGACTTCGCACACGCAGAGAATTAAGAAAAATCTGTATTATGCAGGTTTCCTCATGATGTTTTCCTTCACCGTTTGAGACACGTGATATTTAATTTCTTAAAATGCACACAACTGAAAAGTTTGAGGTGCATGCTCCAGACCGGATTCGAACCCATACCCACTGGGCTATCACGGCTCGTATTTAATTTAATATATTCTAATATTGTAAAGAGGTAAGAGGTGTGGTATTGTAGGGAATAATCTCAGGATATCATGAACCGAACCGTTATTCGGCATAGGCTATATTTTATCTCGATATTTTCACTGGAGTGAAAACTACGGCTAGTCTATTGATAATAAAAATAACATAGTGTAGAACCACCCGTCCCTGGCCCGAGGCAAATCAAATAATTATTGTTTACGTTTCATTATCCCCAAATTTTACGGTGAATCCAGGCTTTCTAAATTAATAATATTATTACATAAAGGCCAACCTACGCAATTGAATTTCTTAATACAATTGTAGTTTTATTTAATGAACATAAATAACCTTTATTGCCTGTTGTTTTTTGCCTAAAAACATGCTTAGTTTTTAGAATTTTATTAATTATGATTGGTTTCTCTAATAATTGTAACTCGATGTTCTTTTGGTATTATTTGAATTACATTATTTAATTTTTTTTTTCAGAAATATTATTTAAGTCTACGTTACGTACCTATATACGTGAAGTCTAAACAAAACCAATCTTTAGTCTAACTACTTATTTTTTGCTATATAACACTTGTTTTTCTTTATCAAACGAGTCGTGGGGATTCGCTGGATGCTGGTGGCTCAGTATCGTGATGTTTGGAAGTCCCTACAAAAGGCTTATGTCCTGCAGTGGACATCCATCGGCTGATATGATGATGATGATGATGATGATGATGATAATAAATACTTGTTTTTAGGTATATAATAAATAACATATCTACTTATAAGTTAAATACAAAAGTGTTCGCTGATATTTTTTGTTTCTGTCATAGGCTGTAAAAGAATAAGCCGATTATATTTTTGTTAAAATCCGTAACAGTATCCGTTGGGTTTTTACGGCGGCCCAATACAATTCCTGAAACCGAAATTCCAACGATTCTATATTGTAAAGTTGTAGAAAAAAATATTATACTATTAAGTTTTGTGAATAAAGCTTTAAAGTTTTTATAAGCTTTTATGGAAGCTTTAAAGAATCTTTTAAAAATTATAATAGTTGTCTTAGTAACTTAAAATATTTGCTTATGATATCAATACTTCTTACCTTTTATTTTCTTTACACCTTCTTTCAACCGGATTCGCCTTGAATAAGTAAAGTTCAAGTAAATCAAAACTCTTCAAATATTTTCTTAGGCCAATACTTTTATCCTTAGTAGATTTACACGTCCTTTGAATAAAGTTAGTACCTATAAAAGAGTTTGTATTCACGGTTAAGGACTCCCGCACACGAGACACCTGCTACAACCATAAAACGCCGCTACCGATTTCCTGTGTGGCCGGTGGCCGCCACTCGCTACAATCGTCGCTGCTCGCTTCTTGTGGCCCGCACCGGCCTCTAAACGCCGCCACACGCCACTCGGGCGACTGCACCCCTCTCTCCCTTATCTCACCTAAACCTTTTAGAGTCGAAAAGTAGCAGTTGCCGATCGCAAGTGTCGACCACCGGCCACAAGTGGCTGTTGCGCGCTACAGCTACTTCTATGGCCCCTTCTTGCTTCTTGCGGCAGCGTTTCTGGATGTCGCGTGTGGCCCGTGTGTGGCGACTCTTAAGATATTATAACGAAATAAATAATAGAACGAACTATTGAACTAATATTAGATGTATCTCTTTAACATTTATTTATAAATTTTTTTATTAAGTTTATTTAGCGTATTCAGACAAAAGATACAAAAATACAAGAATTCGAGAAAAAGTAGGTAGTGGTCCTGCGTTGCTGATTTAGTTTTGACGGGGCAACTACCGTGCCTTATTAATGTAAAATGGCATCAAAATCAAACTTGTAAAACATAGCAATTCTCGCAAGTCAGTTTTTCTACTTTAAAAAGTTATGAGATCCATCTAATACCAAGTCGGTTACTTTATTCAGCCCGTTCTTAAGTTACCTTCTGTCTTAAGTTAGTACGTAATTGACTAACCTAACAACATCTTAACGTGACGATATCAATATTAAAATTATTTTATATTTTAAATAACATATATTGACGTGGCTATCGCATGAAAACATAATACATATGTATATTCAAAAATATTGTTTAGAGGGCTTGCCAAATGAATTTTATTTTATTTAAAATACAAACTACATGCCATGATACGTGAACTACTTGCCACGAAACAAATATTCAAGTGCCCTTGATTACCTCATGTAAATGAGTGTGTGAAAAGTATAACAGTGTGTAAATGTGCAGAATGACTACAATCTATCGCAATGAATCCTTGTGGTTACGTAACAAGTTAACAACCCGTTGCAACAAATAGTTTGCCGACTCGTGGCAATTTACTACTACAACGCACAACAAATACCTGGTCATAGCGGTAATTCTTTCCACGATTAAATGGCAAAATGTTCGTAGTGTTATTGATTGTCGACGATAGTAACCCGATACTTTTACTATTATACTAACAAATCTCTTATTTATTTATTAGTACTTTATTTTTAAAATTTTTAACAATGTCAATAAAAATTATAAAATACAAAACACTATTAAAAATTTATAAAAAAAAAAATCAACTCTCCCGCTGCGGGACATTTGAGTGCCGAAGCAACCAGTAGTCAGGGCTTCAGAGTGAGGAACCTCCTCACAATACGCGCCGTGTCATGAATCACTGCCTTCTGTATCCGACTCTAATACTATTAAGAGGAAGTTATTAAGTTTGTGAAGTTGTAGGGGGCTTTCTCGATCTACTGAACCAATTTTGAAAATTGGTTAAAATTAAAATTGAAACGTTAATATATTTTACGTTCATTATTTTACGCTCTTAGATGTATTCCCACGGGATACGTACGATACGTATATGAATATGAATGAGAATAAATACATACATACACATTATACCCTAACCTACATCTCTGATCTGAATTATAAAATAACCATAATAAGGCCATTAAAGTTTTATTATCTTGTGCCTCAATTTAAGCCTTAATTTCCTAAATTTTCTACCAACAAAAAGTTTACGACTTTTAGGAACCTGGCATTATTATGTGCCTATAAATAAATTAAAGGTCAGGTTAAGATAAATGATCCGAATTTTGTCAAAACCTTTGTGTGTCATAAACATAAAGACTAAAGGTTAATCAGCAGCTGGGCCCGGCGTAGATGATTCGAGAAAATTGCGTGCGTCAACAAATTTTCGTCAACTTTGCGGTTTTCTCTTGTGGGATATCTTTTGAAAGAAAAAAACTTTTAGTATTTTCTTTGTGGGTTGACTTTGTGAAAAAAAGACTGACATCTCATAATGTTTTATGTTAATATTGCTAAAGATCCTAGGACATCTTATTGTAATACTGAAAGTTCGCAATGACGGTTAATGATAACTCAGTGGAATGAGAATTATATAATATATATACTCGTAAATATATAAATTAAAACTAAGAATTACTTAACAGTATACTAAATTTAAATTTATAATAAATAAAATAATTATGAAGAGCCTATAGACGTTAGGGTCCCAAAGTGCTGGAATGACGGCCCCGCACTAGTAAGCGCAGTGTTGGCCGATCCCCCACCAGCTGTTGGACTGACGACATCAAGCGAGTCGCAGGGATTCGCTGGATGCAGGTGGCTCAGTATCGTGATGTTTGGAAGTCCTTACAAAAGGCCCATGTCCTGCAGTGGACGTCCATCGGCTGATATGATGATGATGAAGATAATTATAAGAAATACACACCATCTAATTGTTCACCCAGAGGCAAGGTACCCAATACGCTATTACCTCTCTGGATATCGAGAATTAGTCTACGTACTGTTTCCCAGGGTCAGGATTTTATTATTTGATTAAAATGCAATAGATTCTGAATCTTTTGCATTTAAAGCATTTACACTTTACACACCTCTTTATAATATAGCTGTTTACAATGTATTTATTATAATTTTCATAAATATGTATGAAAAAATATTTTTTAATTTATTTAAATAACTTTATTGCAGCAAACATATTCAAAACAAACAAAATCTTAGAATCTATACTAATATTATAATGCTGAAGAGTTTGTTTGTTTGTTTGATTGATTGAACGCGCTAATCTCAGGAACTACTTGTCCGATTAGAAAAATTCTTTCAGTGTTAGATAGCCCATTTATCAAGGAAGGCTATATATTATCCCCGTATTTCTACAGGAACGGGTACCACGCGCGTGAAACCGCGCAGCGTCAGCTAGTTAAGGATAAAATTCAATGCAAGTGATCTCTTCCAGGTTACCTAACTTGAAGGGGCATATAAACCGAAATAACATAAATACTCTGAAAACGATATCTACAGATATAACAATACAGATATAATTTTTAATTAATAAAAAGAAAATATGTTTTTCTTCAGTTTTGTGCGAATATTATACAGAATGGTGTAATAGTCGCAAAATAAATAAGTATCGCCACGACAAAAAAAAAAGGTATTAACTGATACGGAATAATAGGCTACCCAAACCGGTCGTTTCTTTCATTTGGCATCTATTTGAATTCACGGGGGCATAGATATCTAGGGCCCAATCGACATTACGAGGGAAAACCGGCATTTTTCTACACCATTCTACGTTTATGTCGTCGGTCACGTATCACCCAATCCCATACGTGCCTCGGTTTAGAATGTGAGCAAAGTAAATATCTATCAACAGGAATACTGTATAGACCGACAGTCTGTGAAAGCCAGACACACCTCATTTTCACAGCATCGCTCGGCATAATAAATAAATATAGGCAAATAACCTAATTAGCCCCAAAGTAAGCGTACAGCCGGTGTTATGGGTATAAATACACCCAGATATCCATGTTAGACATCGGTATAATTGGAATATATCACACAAAATATATTCCAATTATACCGATATTCGAACCCACAGTCATGGATGCAGAAAACAACACTGTTAGACATTTTTAAAGAGAGATTTTAAGTTCTCTAACGAAGGGTTGCCATGAAACTTACGGTTTGGCAATTAAAGACATAAATTTTCATGTTAAACAGCAGAATATATCAAAAAGTTATGGTTTATACATAGACAATTGAGGATATGGAGCATGAAAACCTGCTACCTGGTCAATTTTGGGTTATTAATTAATTTTAGTGTTAAGTCCTATCATATATCATTAATTTTCTTTTAGTTTAGTTTTATGTCACTATGTAACTACGCATTTCCGAGGTGACACCTGATTCAAAGTAATCAGCTGAAAATTAGCGCTGTAAGTCCAATATTTGCTTGGTACATGCAGCACAATGCTCAGCTGGATCCTTTTTTAAGATTGTGCCAAATATGACACAGTGTTAATAACGAAAGATTTGATTCTTGGACTACTTTTGGTTTTTGACTTACCTAAGTGGTCTGGATATGTGTTACATTTAAAAAAAATGTGAAATATTTTTTTTTCTTTCTGGTTTGGCTACTATACTTACCTAGGTAGGAGCATAGGTTGACAAACTTTCAGCTTTCCTAAAATGTGGTATGTCTGGCTATCGCAAACTCGAGGTCCAGTTTATGTGAACTATGTATGTAAATTTTAGCTTACAATGAGAAGGTCTTGTAACTGATTTTTGCATACGTAACTGGAAAGCTTTTTTATTCACTAAGGTAAATGTAACGACTAGAAGCAAGGTAGAGGTTTTATAGCAATACATTTCCATTTGTATTGACGAGATTGTATAATTTAAGGTTCTTACGAGTCATCATCACCATCAACAGCCGATGGACGTCCACTGCTGGACAAAGGCCTCTTGCATGGACTTCCAAACAAAACGGTCTCGAGCCGCGAGTATCCAGCGGCTCCCTGCAACCCGCTTGATGTACTCGGTCCATCTTACGAGTATTAAGGCGTAAATTCTTTGTTTAAGAGCGCGTCGGTACGATATAGATACAATTCGAAGCGCAAACGAGACGCCGAATTATGACTTTCACGTGAGTGAAAAGAACGAAGCGATTGACGCGCGACGCAAATTATATGACGTGAGCGCTAAAACCATTTTTACCTAATTGCAAGTAAATTAAACAACGTAACGAAGAACAAAATGGCCATGTTCAAGATATATACCTAATTTTCTATACAAAACAAAAATTTAAGAAAATAAGTTTGCTTTTCCTGAGATTAAAAGCAAAATGTGAGCAAAACATGTATTTTTCAAAAAATAAACTATTGAGTAAAGTTTTACAAATTGTGTATTTTGTATAGTCATAACGAAGCTAACACTTAGAAATATCATTTACCCAAATATCAGGCTCCTAACTTTTCCAGAATCTGAGATCCAGAACCATTTGTAACCACCAAATTACATATTGCACACTTAACGTGAGAAGAAAACGCAGCCGTGGAAATATAATGCCTTACAAATACTATAATCATTGCGAGACTGTATTTTGTTTTTATTTTATTTGTGTAAAAGGCACCCTTATAAGTGAACGTAATTAGGAATTTGAATTTGCATTTCGCTCCAATGTGGTCTTTTATCGTCTGTAACTTACTTACTGAAACTAGATGCAGATTGTACCACTTTGCAAGACTTATACTTATTTCAGATAGCTACTTATTTTCTTCTTATAATATTCTAAAATTGTACTGTTGGAATCTTTTGCAAAGTGTGTAGTTTCATCAACCATACATTTTACTCACAAAGGGCCATCTATGCTAAGAAGCTTGTATTATCATCACAAAACGAAGACAACTGTTTTTAAAGGTTAGTTAGAGTGAGGAGCTCCGATGGAGGTGTTTTTAGAAAATCTCACTAGATGGCGATATACGCTGAAAGAGAGTTAGAAAAGTTTTTAATATTTTGAAAAAACGTCGCTAGATGGCAATAGTAGTTACATTGAAAGCAAGTTAGAAACGTTTTTAATATTTCAAACAAATGTCACTAGGTGACATTAGTTGTTAGATTACTTACTGCAATTTATCCACAGTTCACGAAAAACTTTTACTATTTCGAGAAAATGACGCTAGATGGCGTTATTAGATAGATTCACTGAAACACAATTTCAGTCTTAATATTTCAAACCTAAGAATTTTAAATATTCAATAGATGGAGTGTGTTAAGAAACGGAAATTAAACATTTTAAATAAATGATGTAAGCGGGGCGGCATGTAATTATTAATTAACTTATTTTTCATTATAGTACAACATATTCATGTGTGTCTAAGTCAATTAATTAAATGGAAAAATCGTTCATAACGCCATCTATATGTATGTGTTTTAATCTCAATAACAAGAAAACATTTTATATTATTACCTACGTCGAGTCAAGAGGTTCCATTGTGAGATGTTTTGAGAAAACCTCGTTAGATGGCAGAACAGTTACGCTTTGATCGTCTCCATCCAGCAACACAAAGTCATTTGCTATGTACACTAATATTTAAAAGAAGTAAGTAAATCTATATTTCTTATGTTATACGTATAAGCGAGAAAAAACACTGTACTGTGATAGCTTTCTTAAGATCGGTTAGTTGGGTAATTGTCTAAGCGAAGTTAGACTGGATCCGCTGGTAATATAATTAAGAGGTAAAGTTTGTGTGTTTGTGAAGTTGTAAAATTCCTTCCATAATACAGGTTCGTAATGAGTTTCAGGATAGGCAAGGTAATCTTTGCATCTACGCTGTGCACGCCGCTGCCTAACCTACCCCAACCATACCCCCACCCTAAAATATGTTATAAATGAAGAACCGCTCGACCGATTTTGTGCAAACTTCACATTAACTATCTACTAAATAATCCAAACAAAGCCTAAACATTTGATTTGGATAGGTGAGCCCGTTTTTAAGTTATAAAATAACAACGAAAAGTGGCATTGATTTCTATATATTTAAATAGATAAATAAATAATGTAAGTAAATACAAAATTGTGTGTGCTCAGTAAAGTCGCTAAATTCGGATCACTTTTTGCGGTGATTGTGTAGGCACGTAACATATCTATAGAATAAAATAATCGTTAAGTAAATGTATAATTTAAACCGAGATTTTTTTTCCATAGCCAAGGCAGGTAACCAAATCATCATCATCATCATCATCATCATATCAGCCGATGGACGTCCACTGTTGGACATAGGCCTCGGAGTTCCAAACATCACGATACTGAGGCACCAGCTGCATCCAGCGAATCCCTGCGACTTGCTTAATGTTGTCGTCAGTCTACCTGGTGGTAACCAAATAGTGCCACAATATTATATACTGTCTTGACAATGAAAATGAATACTGCCTTTCAAACGAAAAGCTCAATTTCAATGCAATGCCGTTTTTTACCCACGTCGTAAGGGATGGGTATATTGGTCGCTGGAGCGCAGTTTAATAAGTCCCTGTGCACGTATGGTACCAACTTGATGGATGTTTTTTATTCTAGCTTTTTCCGATCTCATTTTCTCTACTATTCATTCTATAATATTCATCATCAGCATCATTATCAGACGATAGACGTCCACTGCTGGACGATTTTGTCTACTTACCAATCGTGTTTTTTTTGGAATCTGACCTAAATTTGTAATTAAATATATAATTCAATTATAAAAGATATAGTATACATCTTGAACTTTTACACATAGTCATAGTATTTACAATGCAGAACGGAATGAACTATAAGGTACACGGGCAGGTAGTCAGGGTCAGTTTATGTCTTCTGACTATACCTAATATGTGATTTTTGCCCGTAAAGTTTCGCTTATTTCACCAATTTCAATATCATTATTTATCACATTATGCACATATATGCCGTAATGTAAAGTAAAATTCACACGTGCTGTAATGTAATAAAACCTTTATCATCCGTCTAATAACGAGTGGTACTTTTTTAAATCTTGGCAAAGAGTTTTTATGTCAGAAAAATGCTCAACATTTTATGAATAAAATTAACATAGTGAGATAAAATATAATAAAAAAACATTTAATTCTTTAATTTTAATAATTTTGACAATAAATGTCAGCCAATTATTTATCTGTATCAGAAACTCAAAAATATTAATTTACTTTATAGTAATACTGGCTGTTTTTAGTGCATTCGTCAAAAAAAACCAACGCTGGTGTGCAAAAATGAAAAGCGTATCAAAATGTCATCAAGGAAAACAGGCAAAAAGCAAATTCATTTTCAGAAAGTGTGTATAAAGTGTGTTTTCTCGCAAATGTGTTATAGAACGTCGTATGACATACGTGCGCTTTGATAATTACAGCCTCTGCTTCCTTACTATAAGCTTAATATCGCCTGGGCTGTATTTTTCAACTTACTGCACTTATATCATAATGTACTATAATTATTCATCGACATACACCTACTAAAAAGTACTAATATTTTAAATTACTCATACTTAGTAACGATTGATTTAGGTATATCTAAATTATCTATACAAGGCAATAGTCTAAACAAACCATGCGAGGCTCCACATGCCGAGTTAATATTTGTAATCTCCTTCAAACTTCTCCAAAGTAATATTATGTCCTCCTCAACTATCTACTAATATGTAGACCCTTAACGAAAACGTAATATCCCATTAATAAGTTGCTCTTAGGTAGAGTTAGATAAAGATCTGTATTTGTACATAATAAAATTATAAAGAGGCCTTAATATAACTAAGTAATTTTTTTGGAAAAATATAAATAATAAGATAATCTTTTTACATAAATATGGAACCGATTTGAAAGACGTATTTCAGTTATTTTAATTTTAACACAAATTTTTCTAAACCGATTTTCATGAAAATGATCAGGGACTAATCTGAAAGTATACTCTATCAAACAAAAATAGAATTTACAAAATTGAATAATAAATGACGAAGTTATAAGGAAACACATTAAAAAAATACGCGACGAATTGAGAACCTCCTTTTTTTGAATCCGGTTGAAAATAGTGACTTAAAACCACACGACTAAAATAAAACTTCTTTACATCTCCCTCTCAGTGTCCATTCGTAACGCAGTCACCAGATGATTTCCCAAGTCAAGCGCGCGTACCTACCTGAATGAGTTTTACTTGAAAAACCTTTTAAAACCTTTGCCCGAACCGGTTTGGATGCTTTCTAAGTCTATAATGGACAAAGGACATTTTTTTATTTTATACATAACACTAGTATAAATATGCTAAGAAAGACCTGTTTGTTTGTAATATTATTATTAGTGAATAATTATTTGTTAAGTTGTATTATGTTATGTTGTAATAAATGCTATTTTCGCCTTAAATTAGCTTAGATCGATTAGGCTTCGTTATATCGGTAACATAATGAATGCACTTGTTTGTTTGTAATATTATTATTACAAACAAACTTATTACAATAATGCTTAAAATAATTGATTTAAATGCAATTTTTGCCTTAAATTAAATCTTAGATTAGGCTTCGTTATATTACATAATGATTGCACTGGAATTATCTAAGCAAAGGCTTACGTGAGATGATTTGCTCTATCCTATGTTGTGGGAATTGTTGAAACTTACTCTATGTGTTAGCTTTTGATTGAATTAAGCCACGAAGGTTACCCGTGTCGAAACTTATGAGAACTCTCACGTGAATTCCCACAACTTCAAAAACGTTTGAAACAGTTTACCGTTAGTCGCGTAGCTATAATAAATGGGTGTTTAACATAGTTGTGTCTGACTTTCATGAAAGAATTGACGGCCTCCGTGGCGCAGTGGTATGCGCGGTGGATTTACTTGACGGAGGTCCTGGGTTTGATCCCTAACTGGGCCGATTGAGGTTTTCTTAATTGGTCTAGGTCTGGGGCTGGTGGGAGGCTTCGGCCGTGGCTAGTTACCACACGGAGTCGTGTTGAAACCGTAAGTTAACCCGCTTCCGTCTTAGATTGCATCATCACTTACCATTAGGTGAGATTGTAGTCGAGGGCTAACTTGTAAAGAATAAAAAAAAAATTGTTACTTTTTTTACTACTACTACTTTATGGGGTTTTGAAATTTGTTTAAAATATAAATAGGAAATTGAAGGTTTTTTGAAAGTCAAGTTAGATTTAAGGTAATATTTTTTACATAAAAATAGAACCGACTTCAAAGACGTATTTCAGTTATAATTTTAAAAATTGGTTTAATATATAACAAAAGTATAAGGTACCTAACAAAGATTAAAAAAATACGCAATGAAGTAAGAAACTCCCCCTTTTTTAAAGTCGATTGAAAATTGACTCATTGGTATTATCATTAAAATGTAATGTCAATAAAAGATTAACAAAAAGGGGAACATCGATTTTCACGTAGACGAGATTTCGGGCGGCTAGCAATTTTGATTACGTAGAAAGGTAACCAAGCGACAATTTGTACTAAATTGTCTTATTTATGATATCAAAAACAGAATCAGAAATAAATTACGTCGACTTTATTCTGAAAATTTTGTCAGAACAAATCATCACCATTTTATCATTCCTATTAGACGTAGGTAACTATAACTTTTGTCCTTAAAAAACTATTAAAATTTCGTAAAAAGTAGTATGTAGTTTATTCTTTATGCCACATGATAAATCCGGCACCCCCAGGGTGAATTTATGGATTGCTCAAATATTCATCTCTGAAAAAACATAACTATGATCTCTCTCTCGCTCTTTTACTCTTTACATGTTAGCCCTTGACTACAATCCACCTGATGGTAAGTGATGATACAATCTAAGATGGAAACGGGCTAACATGTTAGGAGGAGGATGAAAATCCACACTGCTTTCGGTTTCTACACGACATCGTACCGGTACTTTAAATCGCTTAACGGTATGTCTTTGCCGGTAGGGTAGTAAAGCCACGGCCAAAACCTCCCACCAGCCAGACCTGGACCAATTAAGAAAACCTCAATCGACCCAGTCGGGGATCGAACCCAGGACGTCCGTCTTAAAAATCCACCGCGCACACCTCTGCGCCACGGAGGCCGTCAAAATTAGCCTCATGAAGATTGTTTCCTCTCATCATTTTCAACCCATATTCGGCTCACTGCTGAGGTCGAGTCTCCTCTCAGAATGAGAGGGCTTAGGCCAATAGTCCACTACGCTGGCCCAATGCGGATTGGCAGACTTCAGACACGCAGAGAATTTAGAAAATTCTCTGGTATGCAGGTTTCCTCACGATGTTTACACACGTGATATTTAATTTCTTAAAATGCACACAATTGAAAAGTTGAAGGTACATGCCCTGGACTGGATTTGAACCCACACCCTCCGGAATTTGAGGCCGAGGTCATATCCACTGGGCTATCACGGCTCTTCATGAGCTTGTTTCCTCTAGCCTCTGATAATTAAGGAAATAAGGTTGCTTAGTTGATTTTACGTTACCATCACCGATTATAATCATTAGGTAATATCACATTACACCAGTGGATCGGTGATAGTTATGAGTATTAGTGTTCATTTACACGAGTGGCAGCTGCTACCGACAACTGTAGTCAACTGCGGTCCTCGGTAGAGTTCCGCTCGTGTAAATGAACCCTTATACACATAACAAACTATCAGACCCATGCATAAAGTTACACGAGTATAACCTGTACACGAGTGCGTGTATCGTTTGACCTTTATCGCACAACTGTACAGGACGGAACCCATGTTGACAAATCAAACACAAATAAAACCGTTGCAGTTTAATTTTGTTTTCTATGAAGACTTGCCGGAACTATTTCAGTTCATATCAGTTGTCATCATCATCATCATCATTAGCAGCCGATGCACGTCCACTGCTGGACGCAAGCCGCCAGCTTCCAGCGGCATCAGTTGTCATTAATGATAAAATCAGTTAAAAACTGTAGATTTTTTAGTTTTGATGTAACTATGTTCTTGAAATTAAATATACTTAATTATTATTAAGTAAATAAAATAAACGAAAAATAAATAAGGACAGATAAAAAGGGCTGTTCTTGTGTACCTATATGTTACGCAAGATTTTAGACTGATAGTAGTAGAGACAAAAGAGTCTCTACATTTCGATTTTGTATATCTTCCGATCTACTTCCGATCAAGTACTGTAAGTACAAATGGTACTAAATATCCATTAAAAGAAATTTCGGAGATAAACGTGAATAAGAATATACAATGAAAAATATAACCAATACCTAATTTAAAAATTGGTTATTTGTATTTGTTTAACTTTTAAACTATTGGTTACTAACAACTAAACTAACTTCCAACCCCTATTTCACCACTTTAGGGGTTGAGTTTTAAACATTTTTTTATCACATTATATTTTGTATTTTTACATGATTTAGGAACACATTTTTAAAACTGTAACACTAAAATTTAAGGACTTTCCATACAAGCTTTCAAAACCTATTTCACCGCCTTCTGTTTTTATTTTAGGGTCAAAAAGTACCCTATGTTTTGCTCCAAGATCTCATTTACCAAAATTCATCTTGAACGGTTCAGCTATTTAGTCGTGATAAGGTAACAGACAGACGACAAACTTACTTTCGCATTTATAATATTAGTAAGTTAATTAAAAAAATAAGTATAGATTAAAGTCAATGAACTGACACCCGGGCGGGCTGCTTTACTGTGAAAAATCTTTTTTTAAATAATTTATTGAGCATTAGCTAGAAAGTAAGACGGCGTAAACAGAAATAAATCTCTAAAGCATTTGTTGAAACAAAGCTCTCAAATGTAAATTTATTCTTGGACCCCGGCATTTATATTTTATTCTGGGAGAACTAAGTAAATAAAACTAATTCATTCTTTTTGGTAATATATTCGTAACGCAACTTAGACAAAGTATTCTGAATTTAAATAAGTCCACTTTAAATGAATTAATTTTAGTTTGAGATACTAGGTAGGTATTTCTTTCTTCTAAGAAATTTTCATTCTCAGCCCGGAGTTGGGTAATTGGTGGTGTTACACCCACATACCTCGGAGAGTACGTTATGTTGTCGGTCCCGGTCATCAAGCTCGCCAACCAGCATTGGATCAGCGTGGTGGACTTAAGCTCCATATCCCCTCTCTTAAGAGCCGTGATAGCCTAGTGGATATGATCTCTGTCTCCGATTCCAGAGGGTGTGGGTTCGAATCCGATTCAGGGCTTGCACCTCCAACTTTTCAGTTGTGTGCATTTTAAGAAATTTTATATCACCTGTCCCAAACGTTGAAGGAAAACCATCGTGAGGAATAAAAAACCTGCATACCAGAGAATTTTCATAATTCTCTGCGTGTGTGAAATCTGCCATTCCGCATTGAGCCAGCGTGGTAGACTATTGCCATAAACCCACTCATTCTGAGAGGAGACTTGAACTCAGATAATGATGATCCCCTCTCTTACAAAGAGATAGTGTAGGCCTTTGGCTGACAATGAAAATAAGTTTCAAAAAATATGCTTAATCGAAATCAAGTCTATATTAGTTATAGTTTATAGATAACAAATATTTTTGATAAAATTACTGAATATATTGTTTCGCTTCTTCGTTTTGAATACTCACAGGGTCTAATATTCCATTTTGAAATTGTGTTTGCTGTAAAAAATAGCAAGGTGGGTTATATATTCTTTACTCCAGAAACTCGGCATTTCTGTGGCAAGCTC
Source organism: Bicyclus anynana (assembly GCF_947172395.1). Taxonomy (NCBI): domain Eukaryota; kingdom Metazoa; phylum Arthropoda; class Insecta; order Lepidoptera; family Nymphalidae; genus Bicyclus; species Bicyclus anynana. The sequence continues at coordinate 9,587,125 of NC_069099.1, read as the reverse complement.
GTTTCATCTTAGAACACAATCACACAATTACCTCCTTTTATCCTGAGATTTAATATAAAGGAAGCATTACTTGTTGTTTTTTAAAGCAATTGAATGTTTCGTTATTCAGCAAATCGTTATTGTGAATGAGTAAATTCACATTATAATCATATGTTTTATCTTTATTAAAATCTTCTTCTCTCTTAATAAATCGTTTTTAAGAGAGATTTCCTTTTAATCTCTCTTATTATAACTGGAATGACTGTTCACTTCAAAATGTAAGCATGACTGAGTTTTATCATTAGCGTCATAACAATATCTATTATCATAGCAGAGTTAAAAATTACTTTTGAAATATTTTCACAGAGATTAATAATAAAGCGTAATTAATTATCTTTATTTTACAGCACATAATATTGTTGTTATAATGTACAATAATACATATTTTTTTAAATATATTATACATAATTTCTTATGATCGAAAAAAAAAACATCTTCAATACAATTAAATACCTATTTACAATAATAAAATATTTACTTATTGTAGGACTCTATTTCTACATTTATTTAATTTTTTTTATTTACACATTCACTGTTAAAAAAATGACTAGTTTTTCTATCACTAACAAGACTCTTCGGCGATTATTGTACGAGGTATCACCCTGATGTTGCTCATGGGTTATAACAGACTAATGTTCTGTCCGTTGGAGTACTTCGCTGATGACCTGAGTGATCTGATGGTCGTCAGTCTCACCGACGAAGTGTGATCGCCACGGCGGAGTAGCGATGCTTGTTGTCCACCGGATTCCCTGAAGAAGTAAAATAAAAATAAATTAAATGCAGACAGCGAGTCAGATAGCAGACAGCGAGTCGCGAAGCTGAAGTGGCAATGAGCAGGCCGTATAGTTTGAAGAGCCGATGGACGTTGGTGTCCCAAGTTGTCGGAAAGCGCAGTGTTGGTCGACCCCCCACTAGGTGGACCAAAGACATCAAGCGAGTTGCAGGGAGCCGCTGGATGCTAGCGGCTCGAGACCCTTTTGTTTGGAAGTCCATGCAAGAGGCCTATGTCCTGCAGTGGACGTCCATCGGCTGATAATGATGATGATATTAGCATTATTCTTTTAACTGCCCCGTTGGTCTAGTTAGCCTAATGTAGCTTCGGCTCACAGGGTCTTGGGTTCGAGCCCTAGGTCGGGCTATGAGATAGAGAGTTTTTCATTCTTCTTAAAAATTTTTAGTTAGATTCTGATTTTTAAAAGAATATTTGCCTTATCTTTTAAATATGATAAAATAGTCAAACGGGGCGGGGATCGAACCACCATCCCTCGATGATGAGTCCGACCACTTTACCGTTGAGGCTCCAAACAAAACGGTATCATTATCACCTTAAGCCTGTCAACACGCATTGCAGCAACATAATAGGACCTAACTTTCATATACCTTCACATGGAGGAAAACCTAGCCTATTTAGAATGATGAAGTATTGGATATTCCAGAAAGATTTTCTTTGGCCATTTTAAGATTATTTATTATCATTTTTGTTGGCAGCAGATTAAGCAATTTTCACGGCCTAATCGATTTGTAATTTATTATCCTATTACATCGATAGGTAGTGTAATGAGAATATCGCTGTGACTCCATTTTTTCACGTTATCAGATTTGCATGGCATGCTGCAGAATCCATACCATGTCCAATAATCTACGAAATCTGCAAAATGCTTAATTCCTCAACAACTACTCGTAAAAGCAGAGTTAGCTCATTAAAATTATCTCTATTATATTCAAAGTCGGAAATTTGAAATTTACTTTTATTCAGAGGGATTTTGTTAATATCATTAGGATAGATTATAATTATATTCATTTTAATTAATCATTATTTCTAAATAAATTGTTATACATTTTTTTAAATATTTCCTGTCTATAAACTGCTGAGGCATCAAAGTAATTAGAAATAATTGGATGAAGGAATATCTCCCGGTACTCAAAATATTTTTCTCTCGCAGATGTAGCCCTGACCAATTAATTTAAAGACCCTTAATATGCCTGGCGTTTAAGGTTCCTTTTATTTATACTGTTACTTATATTTATAGTATACTGAGGTATTCTCGTTTATTAAATTAGAGCGATGTTAAGTACAACATTTATATGAAAGTATTATTATAATATAAAAAAATATTGTTAGTTATATATAATTTGGAAACAATAATATTATTGATATTATCTTAATTTGTCCAGGTCTGGCTGGTGGGAGGCTTCGGCCGTCGCTAGTTACCACCCTACCGGCAAAGACGTACCGCCAAGCGATTTAGCGTTCCGGTACGATGCCGTGTAGAAACCAAAAGGGGTGTGGATTTTCATCCTCCTCCTAACAAGTTAGCCCGCTTCCATCTTAGACTGCATCGTCACTTACCATCAGGTGAGATTGTAGTCAAGGGCTAACTTGTAAAGAATAAAAAAAAAAGTTAAAAATAAAATTTAAAAGGTGTCCTTATATTGAAAAACTAGTTTAGAACTACGAGAAGTGAACTGGAATGTAGGTATAAGTAAGAATGTTAATTAAAATGTACTGCTTTTCGGAATGCAATAACTTTTATGTATAATTGCGGAATACCTGAATTCTTATAAGTTGGAATTATGTTATGTTTTATTGGTGAATAACAAAAATTATATCATTCTATAGAAGCTACCTTATAAATGAATGATGGTAACATAATAAAGTAGACTTATTAAACACTGTTTTAAAAAATAAATCTGATATCACCGCTGTCATAAAGTAGATTTGATGAATAATATAATTACGAAAAATGCTCTTTGAAAGGAGATGGTCCAATTCAGGTCCACTCTTACCTTGTAGCCTTGTACTACTCTTGTACCCCGTATCATTGAAATTTAGAAAATACAAGGATTTTATTATAATCTAAATAAGTGAATTAATCTAAATACCTAAATAAAAAAAGAAATAAAATTAATTTAAGTTTTCGAATTATATCCTGATGGCCATAAAGCAAATATGATATGACATCACCAAACATCAAAATGACTACTGCGTTGAAAACGTCATCAATCCATTATTACCCATAATATTAGTGTTGCATTTCTTGGGACAAAATGAATATTATTTCGAAAAAATTAAAGTAAATTCGTAGATTTGTATAATCGAAAATATTAAAATTTCATTATTTCCGCCAGGACAATGACGGATTCTGGGCTCCATACAATTTTGAACCATCTCCTTTACTTGTAAATGTTTTAAATGCAGACAATGCATGGCATACGAAATTTCAGGTTTTGTGAATAAATAAAGGAAAGAATGAAACTTTATTCACAAAAACGATGGATGATGAAGAATGGATATTTTTAAAAGCCGGCCTGCTTTTCTGTCTATTGAGATACAAAAAAATCAAAACCTAATTTTACAAGTTAAAAAAAATAATAATACAACCACAGATTAAACAGATAGAGCGCACGGAACACGACGGTGTCGTAGCCGCTCCAAATACAAAATTAAAAAACGGATACATTTCCGAGTCAGTACGACACGAAGCGTCGCTTCATTAACTTTCAATATTAATTAAGAAAACTGGCGTCCTATGTTTTTAAATATTTTAAAAACTGTTCACAAAAAGTATATACCTAATTAAATAAGATGGAGTATTTTTTTATTGGCTAATTTACGTAATTGTTGTTAGTGTTGAATTTTGAAATACAAATTATGAAAAAAATTTGCACATGCGGATGTCAAGGAGACGCGTGACATTTGTTTTTTTAATGGGTTTCACCGGCTTCACCACGCTGCGTGTAAAGACTCACTCTGGATCATTCTTTACTCTGTGAATACAACGTAAATTAAATCTTTTACAAATATCTCATCACGGCCTGACTGACAAGTAAAAGTTTTCGTACTTGGCAAATATATTCACATCACATATTTAAAGAGATATCGAATAGCATTAATCCTCTCAAAATTGCTTTCATCGGATCGGATTATTGAGTTGACTTCTCTCTGTTTACTTATTTAGAAACTCTACAATATATTAAATTCTGGGTATGTTTTCTTTTTTCGTTTTCTGCTCGATAAAATTGAGGTGTGAACGATATATTGAATAGATGATGGATATAAATATATAATTTATACTTTACTAGCTGACGCGACGCGGTTTCGCCGGCATGGTTCCTGTTCCCGTAAGAGTATGGGGATAATATATAGCCTGTAGCCTTCCTAGATAAATGGGCTTTCTAACACTGAAAGAATTTTTCAAATCAAGATTAGCGCGTTCAATCAAACAAACAAACAAACTCTTTAGCTTTATAACAGTATAGATATCCATCATCGGATATAATGTTTCACGGCGTTTTGTTTTGTCATATTTATTTCTAGTCGTAAATATGAGGAAATAATTATATAAAAATTTGTTTCTCAGAAAAATATAATGTTTTTAATCAATGGTACAATTATTCAAGAATATTTTACGATCCTTTTGCTATTGTACATCATTTATAAATAAAATAATTAATACAGATTACTGTTGAAGGATACAGGTAAAAATATGGTACGAGTATCTTTTATCGATTAAATTTAAAATTAAATAAATAGAAATTGCAATGCCTTGATTCAGTGCTGCCCTAGTTGTGTTTGGGTACGATAATTGCAAATAAATCCATGCAATATATTCATTGTCACGCAAAATTATTTCAAATTCAAATTCTTTTGTTCAATAATATAAAAAGGTGGTGTTTATTTTGAAGTTTCATTTTATTTGTTTATTTTTGTTTAAAAACATTACTTTTTTATTATCTATCTGCTATTTTGCGTACGTACTGGGCATCTAAGCTACAACAGATAACAACTTTTATTTAATTTTGTCAGTTTATGTAAGGACTGACAAGAAAAGATCGCTTTAAGATCAGTTAATTTAAAAACAACGCATCGGAAAAATATTTTTAATTATAAATTCGCACATTCTTTGAAAAATTGAGAAATAAATGTTTTGTATATATGTCATATATTTTTTAAATTTTTTAAAACTAATATTTACAACTCAAAAATAAATATTGTCTGAGTACCAGTCGTAAGAACACTTCCTAGCGGTTTTCCAAGGTTTTGGGAGGATCTTTATAAATATTTATAACCAAAAATTCTGAGCTAGTTTTGGAAATCACGATTGTTTTTAGAAAGTTTCGCTTCTTGAAAGATCTTTGTCTAATTTATTATATTACTTCAAATTTCTAAGAATTTTATTTCGCATCAAATGAACAATCGTTTATAATTTTCATAAAGTTTTTTCTCAGCCAACCGAAGTTTCTAATAGATAATAAATGAACTTTTCATACTTTTTAAGAACAAAACAAAAGAACAATGTTTATTACTTTGTCGCTGCTTTTCACACGGTGTCTATGCGGATTTCATTATAATTGTGGTGAATAATTAATTACAAACTACAAAATGTAGAACTACTTAAAAGCTAAGAACGGGTAATGAGTATAAGTTTCTCAGTTCTGTGAACAATGAATGATATTTAGCTATTCAACTTGCTCGCGCTGAGTATTCGCTAAGTGCTCATACGCCCGTAATGAAATGTACGTTTAATTTTAAGTTTAAAATAGACTGAATACTCACACTCAAATCATAATAGGTATATATACTCCAGTAGTATGAAACTATTTTTGGTAAGCGGTAAGTGAACTACCAAACGCATGAGTAATTCTTTAATAACACACGGTTTTATTGATAAAGAATTTAATTAGACTGTGAATAGTCACACTCATAGTAATATACGTTACGTTATACCTACAAAAAATAATTGCCCATGCAGCTTTGATTTCTCCATATTTCGCTTACAACTTTGGTTTCAGTCTCAATTCAAAAGCGTCCAAATACCTACAACAAATGCGTTCCCAAGTATATATCACACGAGCGTTTTTAAAACAAAATGTTTTTTTCGAGCAGTGTTTCACTTTAAATTTTGGACGTTGGAAATACCTAAAAACGTTCATTTCAAATAAATACGCTTAAAAATCTCTCGTGCGAATGCGGGCTTAGGCAATGCTCAGACTGAAATATTTAAAGCAGTATTTTATGAAGCTCCGCAGTCTACTGACAGGACGTAGCTCGTGACTGACACTAAGCAGGTTGAACGCGACGCGTCGTATGTGGAACATAGCGAAATTGTATGGAAGCGACTGATGAGTGAATAATGATCCAATCATTCAAAATTAAATAAGAATCTCATCATTTGAGAAAACTAGCTGAATATTTGTATAAATATGTATTTTGTCATTCTAAAAGTTGTCTCAAAACCCACATTATGGTATCCTGCGTCTATCAAAAATTGAGGACAAAAGTCACAAAAATTGATTTTTTCGCAAATGTCGCATTTCCATAGGTTTTCGCTGTTTGTATTTATTAACCTATCATTTGTAGGTACACAGGTAACTTTTCAGTTGTGCGCATTTTAAGAAATTAAATATCACGTGTCTCAAACGGTAAAGGAAACCTCGTGAGGAAACCTGCATACCTGAGAATTATCTTAATTCTCTGCTTGTGTGAAGTCTGCCAATCCGCATTGGGCCAGCGTGGTGGACAATTTGGCCTAACCCCTCTCATTCTGAGACATAACTCGAACTCTGCAGTGAGCTGATATGGGTTGATAACGACTTAGTATTCAGCTGGGTATCTCAAATTCCGAGGTGAAGATACTAAGATGACTGGATCATAGAAACATATGCGTACAAAATATTACATAACTTGCCATTGGTCTAGTGGGAGAACGCCCTTAAATTATTTTAACTTCTAACAACTTACATGAAATTTCTTATTCAAAACTTAGAAAAGGAGAATAAAAATAAATTGTGATAACTTTGATATTAAAAAAACAGATTAAGAAAGTTGAAATGAATTGAAAGCAAAATTTATATCCAAACAGAAAGTTGTCAGAGCTACGAATGTTATATTACTATGAAAAAGATATTTTCAAGGGCACATAATATTTTCGACGCAGCTTAATGGTTCTTTGGATTTTCTTATACCGCCGACACTATCAATTACCCGCTAATGGAATAGCTCATGTTGCCGGGATCTAGTAGACTGTACTATTAAAATTTATTACTTTTAACTTGAACATTAAAACTAATTTACGCGTGTTAAAAAAAGATTAGTTTGGAAGTTTATTTTCTCGGTATTAAAAAGTAATTTAGGAGTCAAAAACAGTAACAAGTAAAATATATTAAGACATCTGTGCTCCGCATTTTTACGCAAAGGCCTCTACTATAGAAATTTTCGGAATAAAAAGCCCAGCCCGATATCGTCATTATTAGCCTATATTATCAGCCTACTACAAGGCCAGGCCTTCTTCCTTATTTCCGAGCCACTCATCTGATCTGGATTTGACATTTCAGACAATCTATATCTGTGCCCAATTTCATCCAAATTCGTTTAGTGGTTGAGCTGATTAAGTAACAAACATCAATCAAATAGTGGTTAAGTTTTCCAATTTTCAAACTTTCTTAATTTTTCATTCCATTCCAAGTTACGGTTACGGTTTCTGTAAATGAATATTCTTAAATTTAAACTTAGTTAACAAAGGCACAGAAAGCTGTTGCCATACATATATGTATAGGTACAAATACGGTGGTAATAAGTTAAGCTCCGCTGAACGCTGTGTTGTTGTTAGGTAACAGATGAAACTTTGACTCGATTTATCTTTCACGCACAAAATCTATTAAGAGCGATTTCAGACTAGCGTTGTTGTGAGCTCGTTTTTGGAAGCACAAGTACGCGCGTAATAGGCGTGCCTTTTGTACATGCTCAATTCGTACGAGCATTGACGCGCTTCTAAGCTCGTATAAGCGCGAGCCGACACCACCGTTTCGAGCAAACACGCCGAAATATGCCCGTTTACCCGAGTCCGGTTTCTTGAAGCGCGTAATGTAACGCGCGTGTAAGCGTAATATGCTGAAACGACCGTATACGCACAAAAATACGCTAGTCTGAAATCACTCTTAACGTATCTTGTTATTGTGAGTGTGTTTACGGAAACACCTTAAGTTCGAATGTGAGTTGTAATCGATTTAAAAGATCACGTTAAGTTTTAAGCGAATTTCGTTTAATTTTCAAGATGCAAATAAGATTTCACTCGTATCTTAATGAACTGTTAAGGTTCGTACGAAAGTTCCCGAAAAACTGAAGGCGATGCTAAAACCCAACTTTATATTTTCAGTACCAAAAATAATCAGTCACAGCTATTAATCAAATTATTCCTATATTTTCATTAGCAAAGAATAATATTTATAAATATTTTTTCTTATATGAAAGTTGTTTTTGTGAAAGGAATTGTATAAGGATACGATAGATACAGGGTATTTATTTAGGAGATAAACTTCAATAGAGACATTAATTTTTACAGGTTTATTTAATTTTCATATTATGATCTTTCCAACAAAACTAATAAAAATTTTACTATTTTCGGGTTTTTATTACGAGTACCTACCTTCTTAGTATCTATTTTATTATTTTTTATTAAATATTACTTACCTATCGCTGTGCCGTGATCGCTTTTTCTTTGGCCACAAGTGGAAAGCCCCGTATATCACAGGGTTGACTAGACTGTTTGACATGCCGAAGAAAAATATCCCAGAAAGCAGATCTTCACTTTGCTGCGAACAAATATAGATCATTCATCATCATCATCATATTAGCCGATGGATGTCCACTGCAGGCCATAGGCCTTTTGTAGGGACTTCCAAACATCACGATACTGAGCCACCTGCATCCAGCAAACCCCTGCGACTCGCTTAATGTCGTCAATCCACTTGGTGGGAGGGGGACCAACACTGCGCTTACTAGTGCGGGGTCGCCATTCCAGCACTTTGGGACCCTAACGTCCATCGGTTCTTCAAGCTCTTCTCGATTATTATATTATAAAAGTATTTTGCCGCTAGTAATCTGCCTAATTACTACCGGACGCCCCCGACTGCGTCCGCGTGGAATTTAGTTTTTCTCAAATCCCTCGGAAATCATGGATTTTTCCGGGATGAGAAGCCTATGCGTTTATCCAGAGTAAAATCTATTTCAATTCCAAATTTCAGTCAAATCAGTTCAGTAGTTGCGGCGTTAAAGAGTAATGCAAACTTTTGCGTTTATAATAATAGTAGTAGTAGTTAAGATTTTCTTTGAGTTACTTACACCTTTATCCGGATTAAGGAATGTAAACATAACCATCATCACGTAATAGGGTGTCCACCATATTATAAAAGCTGCTACAATCACTACCGACATTCTCAAGGATTTCATTTTCGCTCTGTCTATTAATCTCCGCCGGTTGACGTCTGGTGTCAAATATTTCTCCTGGCGCGTCACTTCCGGTTGGAACACCTTTTCGCTTTCTGCGAACAAAATTAAACGATTTACATAAAGTAAACTTGAATTGAACCACACCCTTTCGTTGTACGGTGTAGGGGCGCAAAGGTGACAGTTTATCTAAATTGCTAGTGTATTTATTTAAAAAACGCTTTTAACTAAATAAAGAATTCGTTATCATAACGGCTGTCTACTGGCAGTTAAAGCTTTATTTTGCAAAAAATTAACTTTAAAAAAAATAAATCTAGGCTTCACGTTTGTCTTTCACTGATATCAAAAGCCATAAAGTACCTAAATATAGATAAATTAGAAGATAGGAACACGTGATCTTAAAATTACAAACAAAATGCTACAAAGCAAACGTATTTAACAAAATCTCTTCGGCAAATCTTGAATTGTCATCAAGATTGCAAGAAAGGGTTTCGTATTTGAGTTAAAGAATTTATTGAAGTATTTGCAAGTCGTTCTCATAATAATTTATTCGTAAATCCTCGCTTTAGCGATAAGCGTCGTCATTTCTTCCGCCATTTCTGCACAAAACAAGGGTTATAAGTTTGACGTGTATGTCGGTCTGTCTGTCTGTGGCCATAGCTTCCGAACAAATAAAGCGATTTCAATTATTTTTTTCTTGTATTAAAGGTAACTTATGAGCGTGTGTTTTTTGACATGTTTGATGAAAATCGGTTGAGCCGCTAAAAAGTTCAGGTGGGTGAAAGTGGGGAAGGATAACCGAATGTCTGCAAAAATACTCGATTGGGGTCTCAAATGAAAGCAAACTGAAAAAGAATATTGATGACTTGATCGAGAGTGATATTCTAAAGAGGTGTATGTACTAATATTGTAAAGAGGTAAAGTTTGTGAGGTTGTATCCCTATCTCTACTCTACTCTACCCCTTACCCCTACCCTATCCCTACTGTACCCCTACCCTACCCCTACCCTACCCCACCATACCCCTACCCGTTGCCTCTTAAATGTTTGTATGGGAAATAGAAAAGGGTTGTTTTTATGGTTTTCCCGGCAATTAATCTAATTTTTCTCATCTTTTAAACCTCCACGAACATTTCATGAGTAAGTTCCGTTCAGACGTTCTCGAGATAAGACTAACGAACAGCAATTCATTTTTATATACAGGGTGCTTGGGAATATTTCCCATAACTTGAAGGTGTTGACGCGTCCACTTATAGGAGCCGAACTGCATAATTAATATTTTTTGAACTAAAAAATATTTTTTTTTATGTTCTCATGCAAAGTTATTTTTTTTTCCTTTTTTTTACAAGTTAGCCCTTGACTACAATCTCACCTGATGGCAAGTGATGATGCAGTCTAAGATGGAAGTGGGCTAACTTGTTAGGAGGAGGATAAGAATCCACACCCCTTTCGGTTTCTACCCGGCATCGTACCGGAACGCTAAATCGCTTGGCGGTACGTCTTTGTCGGTAACTAGCCACGGCTGAAGACTCCCACCAGCCTAAAATAATTCAAATAAATCCGACTATCCATGTAACACATGCCTTTATCTTCCTTCATTTTAAAACACGTCAAACTTAGCCACGTCATAATTATAAGGATGCGTTTAGGGGACACTAATATCTATTTACAAAAGAAATATTATTTACCCCGAAAATATTAATTTTAGAAAACATGTTCCTTGAACATTTTTAAATGATTTTCGGTGAAGAATATAACCCCAGAGTGATGGGAAATACTCCCGAGAATCCTGTGTAGATAGTTAATAGGTAATATAAATAATATATATACTTTTTATTTATTGAATTCTGCGGCGCATATGTTAGTAAAATTCAAACCTCAAAATTATTTTTTGTAACTAATTCATCTGTATTTTCTAATATTTTTTCTATATCATCAAAAGCCAATTTACACAAATAAATTATCTAAATTAATATTATGAAGAGGTTAGATTTGATGTGTTGTTAGTTAATCGTTGTTTGCTCTAAAACTGCTAGCAATATTTATTAACATTTTTAACTTGGTATAAAAATCTTTTTACCCAATAGCCAGCTCGGTGAAGGTCGTTTTATATTGGAATCATCTGTGTAAAAATAAAAGTATATTGGGTATAAATAGGTATAAACTTCCAGCAATAAATTGTTAACAATGGCCATAAATTGCTTTGTTTTCACCCCACAAAATAATGTGATAATTACCTACTATTGAGGACCTTTTTACTGGAAAATTTTTACGATATTAGATTTTTTCCTATTGGGAAATTTATTAAAATATACAACTTATTAAACACTGTATCAAAACCGATGTTAAGGCAAAATCATGAGCGTTGGTTCATGAGCAATTAGTTCATATAATATCGGTACACATTTTATGTAATTATGATCAAAATTAATAATAATGAAGCGAGGGTTACATCGTAGTTTCAAACGCGAAAACTATCATTATGATCGGCAAATCGATGCGTGAACGACTTTATAAGTACTAATTTACTTCGATTAATTCTGTATAGTGAGTAGGTCGGTATATTCATCGGATACCTACAGTCATAATCTGTAACAACTGGTTAGATATATTTATTCATAACTAGCGGACGCCCGCGACTTCGTCCGCGTGGAAATCAATGTAAACTTTCAAGCCCTATTTTACCACTTTAGGGTTTAAATTTTAAAAAATTTTAAGTTACATTATATTTCGTATTTTTTTTTTTATTTATAAATTTTTAAAACCGTAACTCTAAAACTAAAGGACCATACAAATTTTCAACCCCTATTTCACCACCTTCTTATTTTATTTTCGCAATAAAAAGTATCCTATAACCTTCTTCGTATTATGGTATTAAACCGTGCCAAATTGCGTTAGAATTAATTTAGTAGTTTCAGCGTGATGTCAATAAAAAATACGGACAAGAAACTGAAAAAAAATATTTTTGGCGTCAGTGTCGATTGTTTTGACCTGTTACAGTTTTATTATAAGTATAGATATAGACACAAATAATAGAGATAGATAGATTATCAACCTATTTCAATAGTCATTTAACCAGGCCTCCTGATAAGTTATTGGTATAGTAAAAGTAATTTGGAGTTTCGACGTGCCGTATACTTTTAAATAAGCAAATAGGCACTTTACATAATGGAAATAATGGTAAATAATAATGTATCGTGCAAACTTTAGGGGAAGGAAAGAGGCATAGCTTATTCCATTTACACCCTTGATTGGTTTGTACACGGCATTATACTAAAACGCTTCGTAAAATGGGTAAGTCAAGGTCGTAACCAAATTGGAAAATATAAATTAGTATATTGTAGTAAGTGAATTGATCCGAGCTAGGAATCTAACAATGTATCAGTAAATTTGACGGCCTCCGTGGCGCAGTGGTTTGCGCGGTGGATTTACAAGACGGAGGTCCTGGGTTCGATGCCCGGCTGGGCCGATTGAGGTTTTCTTAATTTGGCTGGTGGGGGGCTTCGGCCGTACCGCAAGCGATTCAGCGTTCCGTAACGAAGTTGTGTTAAAACTGAAATGGGTGTGGATTTTCATCCTATGCCTAACAAATTAGTCTGATTCCATCTTAAGATTGCACCATCACTTACCATCAGGTGATATTGTAGTCAAGGTTTAACGTGTAAAGACTAAAAAAAAACACAACTCGTAACATTGTAGACAGTATTTAGGTATTCTTTCTCTAAATTACTATGCGACTAAATGAAATTAAGACAATTAGCCGTTTTTGTTCGCCTCAGTGTCGACGCGTTATTGACATATCTAATAGTATAAAATCTTTGGCTAGAGTATTAAAACATTATAAGTTTACTCACTAGCGATAGTTCTGACCGTAGATACATAAGTAGAGACTAGAATGACGAGAGGTAGAACGAACATAAAGACTAAAGACAGGGTCGTGTACGCCTGTTCTTGCCATCTCTCCGTATAAAAACCATGAGTCACGCACTGGTAGAAGTCCTCCACGAATGGCCCCTTCGCTACTCGAAACACTACGAGCTGAAACAAAATATTCATTAGAATTATAAAATAAAATTAAATGAATATCTGAACACAACTTTTCTCACAAACGAATCGAATAAGTATTAAAATTATATTTCTAAATATTTTTCATACTGTGGTTTGTGGTTAGTGACACGTTTTTAACTCGACTCATAGTTCTGATAAAGTTTCTATCGTGTTATAGGAGAAACATACATGGATAGTAGGTACTTATTTTAATAGGTAATCTCTGGAAAGCTCGTTGCTTGTGAGTGTAATAAATAGGCTATATTTTATCCCTGTTTTCTCATGGGAATTGCTTTCTCATGGGAGTTGGCTAATAATTAAATTATAAGTAAAATAATCATTTTTAATTTGGTATTTAATATTAAGAAATTAAATATCACGTGTCTCAAACGATGAACGAAAAATATCGTGAGGAAACATGCATACCCGGGAATTTTCTTTATAATTCTCTACGTGTGTGACGTCTGCCAATTCGCATTGGGTCAGCGTGGTGCACTATTGGCCTAACCCCACGTATTCTGAGAGGTGACTTGTGCTCAGCAGTGAGCTGAATATAATTTGAACATGATTTGTATCTTATGTACGAGTGGATGCTCGTAACTTCGTCCACCCTTAGACCTCCTTAATCCGGGCGTTCTTAGCGGACACCAACTAACTATAATCTACCTCCCTGCAAAATTTCGTCATTTCCGTCAAGTCATCATCATCATCATCATCATTATCAGCCGAAGGACGTCCACTGCTGGACATCCTCTTGCGTGGACTTCCAAACAAAACGGTCCCGAACCGCCAGCATTCAGCGACTCCCTGCAACCCGCTTGATGTTCTCGGTGCACCTAGTGGCGAGTGTCGTCAAGTGGTTTTCGAGATTTCATGATGAGTGAGATCTTACACATTTATATATTAAGATTAGCTGAAATTCGAAATTATTTCTCCAAATATCAGACGTTGTAATAGCCGATGCTTAAATTAAAAATATTTAACATAGCTGATGGTAATCCGAAGTATTTATTACCTATATTTAATTATAAAATTAAAATTAATGTTAAGCTTTAAGACTTGCTACCATTTTAGTAGAAATCCGACAGAGACGATTTATCAAAGCATCTGTTTTTGAATTTGAATTTTACAATAAACGCAAATTATGAACGACTAATTGCTTTGCAGGTTATTCTTAACCACGTCATTGATTTGTGTAAAAAGCGATGTATCTATAGAACAAATGTAATAATAAGTTCACCTGTGTTAATATCAAAACATGTGTTTTCACAGAATTCAACGAAAACTTCATAATTTTAATCATACTAGTATTAATTGTTGTACCTAGATGAAAATTTACTGAAAATGTTTTTGTGTTTTTTTTTTGTTCTGCATTATAAATTACGTAAACAGCATACAAAGAAAATATTGTAATAAATTTAACATAGTAAATAAATAAATGAATATTTTGTGATGTATTTAATTTTTTACACTTTTGTTACAAAACTTGTACATAATTTTAATCATACTAGTTTTAATTGCTTGCTCACGTTAATTTTTATACCTGGATGGAAATTTACTGAAAATGTTAAATAGTGTTTCATATTGTTCTTCATTATAATTACATTAAAAGTACTAACAAAATATTGCAGTAAATATAACAAAGTTGGATATTTCCCCAGCGTTTAATTATTTGGTTGTCAAAATAGCACGAAATATTAAAACTTTTATAAATTAATACTTTGTGAAGAGAGTCACACTAAAAATGTTTTTGTTTTTTAACCGACTTCAAAAAAAGGAGGAATTTGGCGCGTCTGTTATTGTTTTCTTTTTTAATACCATACCTCATAATTTCGTAATTTATTAACTAATTATTAAAATTCTTTTTCTGTTTGAAAGAGATTCTTCCAGATTGGTCCGATTTTTATGAAAATCGGTTATGTAATTTTGTGCTAAAATAAAAACAACTGAAATACGTCTTTGAAGTCGGTTCAATGTTTATGTAAAAAAGATTATTTACATTTTTATTACAACTTTTGTTAATCTATTTAGACTCCTCCTTCATACATTAAGACACCGTCTGAAGTGTTCGTTTTGAAGTAATACTATTTATGGGTACTAACCTGAGGAATACTGAGAGCAAAGCTAAGAACCCACGCGACAATAACAAGTCGAACGCTCCTCGACGCAGTCGCCATACTCTTCATCGGATATTTCACAGCAAGCCATCGATCCACACCAATCAGTACTAGTATAAATGTACTCAAGTATAAAGCGAACATTTGCAGAAATTTAAACAGCTTGCACGCTATGTTTCCTGCGTACCATTCCACTGTGAAGAACCAAGCCGCTTCTCCTGCTATACAAAATACTGTCACTAGTAAATCTGCTATACTGAGTTGGAATATCAAACTATAAATCGCCGTCCACGATGGCCTGGCTCTTCTGCGACCTCGTTTGCTTCTTTGGACGCTTATCATAGTTGCGAAGTTTCCCAAGAAAGATAAAATGGCCATTACAGAGAGGACACTCGCTCTGATTATGGTACTTCTGGTTAAAACAGGGGCGTGTTCCAAACAAGTGATCCGAGTGCCATTATAAATGTAGACATTTGCAAGAGTATTTCCTAAAGTGTCGTTTATTAAATGTGCTTCCAAACACTTCTCTATAGGCCATCGATCTGTTTCCAGTAATAAATCACTAAACTCCCTTTGAACTAGAAACTTGCTCGTATAAAGGTCGTCATATAATGTGGTATTGTTGCCTGCTCTCTCCATGTTTTGTCATGCGTATTCAACAAGGTCTTCGTTTGGAATCTGTAATAAATAATAAATAATTAATTTCATGATTTAATAAAAAAGATTTATGAGTAACAAGGCTCTTTGTAAGAGAACCATTATAGATTTTCTAAAAGAACGCTTTTTCTTTGGATGTAGTTATATAGAAAACGAATTAAAATTACGCTAACACAGCATTAATACATTCTTAAACCACCAAGAGTTATACAAGTGTAAACCTTTGAGACTCATCACCAAGGCTTGGTGGTTCGATCCCCGCCCCGTTAGTTTATTGTCGTAACCACTCCTAATACAGTCTTTCCCGATTAGTTGGAGGGGAATGGGTATATTAGTCATATTTAAATGATAGCAAATATTCTTAAAAAAACTATGGCGTTGAAACCTGTTTAACAACTTAGTTACAGATGTGGTTTCACAGTATCATGTTTCAGATTTGCTGAATTTACATTCAAATTAGCTGAATTTTCATCATTTAGGGAGGTACTCGTAGGTAGTTAAGTATTGTATAACGCACCTGTCTAATACAAATTTTTAACTGAAAAAACAATAACTGAATAAATTGCCGGGTGGTTAGGATAGACTGGGCCGGGGAGGGGCATTCTCTTTTGTACCTTTTCCAAGTTAACCCCCTTCTATCTTAGAGTGCATCACCACATAACATTGCAGTCAAGGGCTTGTAAAAATAAACTAATAAAAAAGCACACCATTATGGAGTACTCAGAATAATTTAATAGCCTTAAGTCTAATCAAATGCACGTTCTTCATTGGTGTGTAATATTACTAACTTAAACGATTGTACAGTTTTAATTATAGTTTCAATTGGTACAAGGTTAATAATGAACTACTCCCAGTTCATTATTAAAGTGTTTTTCAGATAGCACGGGTACGGTGACAGTCACCTGTATGACGTTCATAATACGTACTATTATCGTGAGTCGTGGCAAACTATCAAGAGTGAAATGAACTGTCACCCGCACCATCCTACATGAAACGAACTGTTATAATAATAAATATTGTTTTTTAAGGTAAAAAGAGATATTTGATAAACAAAAATGAGAAAACATAGTAAAATTGTACAACATTACAAAAAAATTACCAACAGAAATACTGTTTAATATTATACCTAGTTAGATTATTTTTATCACTTTAGTTGTAATATTGTATTAATTACAACTTACTTTTTACACGCTATAAATTAGCTTCACTTGTAACTATGTATGTAAGAAAATCTTGGAATCTCCATTTGACCCGCTTCCCGGTCTTCGATTAGGATGAAATTTTGCACACGCTCTGAGTTCTGATGACAATACATGATTAGCTAAGAAACGTCATTATAAATCCAATATGACGGCCTCCCCAATCACTTGTGGTTATGTAAGAAAATCAAATCTTGGAATCTTAATTTGACCCACTTCCCGATTTTCGATTCAGATGAAATTTTGCACACGCTCTGAGTTCTGATGACAATATATGACTAGCTAAGAAACGTCATTACAAATCCAATATGACGGCCTCCTCAATCACTTGTGGTTATGTAAGAAAATCAAATCTTGGAATCTTAATTTGACGCACTTCCCGATCTTCGATTCGGATGAAATTTTGCACACGCTCTGACTTACCCCTACAAAAGACCTACCTGTACTCTCTACCTGTCAAAATTTATGGGCTACTTCAATTGGTCATCCACGACAAAATACAGGGCAAAAGGTGTGGGTAGGAGGTAAACGTCCTGGCTCAAAAACCATCGTCAGTTCAACAAATTCACTCGATCACTATTCACAATTTTTGTGTAATATACGTATCCATGCTGCCAAAATAATCACCGACCTTCGTTAGAAGTGACACTTTAATATAATAAGAATGCCCAAATTTTCAATACATTTTCATTTTCACATGTTATATAGATAGATATTACACTATATTATACAGATTACAGTATCATATTTTGTTATCTGAAAGTTTCTGAAAGCTGTGATAAAGTTAGATTTGGTAGATTTCACCACTCTAAACATTTACTACAATATTGATAATAAACTGAAGATAGGTAAAATAAATCAATGGAGAACCATTGATATATATTTATTTTCATTTATTAATGTCATTTCAAAATAAAATCTATATATATAAAAGAAAGTCGTGTTAGTTACTCCACTTACAACTCAAGAACGGCTGAACCGATTTAGCTGAAAATTGGCAGGGGGGTAGTTTAGAGCCGGAGAAGGACATAGGATTACTTTTTATAAAAAAAAGAAGAAAAAAATAAGGGTAGGGGTAGGGTAGGTTAGGGTAGGGGTAGGGGTAGGGGTAGGGTAGGGTTAGGATAGGGGTAGGGTAGAGGTAGTTGAAAGTTTACATTACATCGAGTTTCACGCGGACGAAGTCGCGGGCGTCCGCTAGTTACTTATAAAATATCTGCTCAACTTTGTGACATCAAAATAATTAGTCAAAAAGATAATTTTAATTACACCACCGGAAATCCAGTGAAGAGGCTTTCTAAATATAGGTACTTAGAAGATACGCTTGCGACGTGCCCTTTTAAAACCTTATTACAAAATAATGAACACCAAAAATATTAATTGTATACTGAATTAAAGTTTATCAAACATTAAATTTATATAAATTTTATAATACTATTATATAAAATTCTCGTGTTTGTTACCTAGCTCTTTCGCAACACTCAAAACGCTCTATGGAAGAAATTAATAAAAAATATCTCTTGTTTACGCGAAAGTAACCTATAAATAACCTTGTTGATCTTTTATGTAAAACAAGACACATCAACTTTGTTTACAAAACATACTGCCACCCGTGTTTGGATTGCTGCTTCGGAAGGGTAAATGTTTTTATGTGAACACTCGAGGACATGGGAAAGTTTTTATTCATCGCCATTATATATTTAAACCATATTATGCTATGGATTGCACTCCCAGTTATAGAGATTCGTATATCAAAATCCTTTAATATATTTAAAAACCATTATAGACATTGTATTTCTCTTATGACGTAAGTATAACGTATATTATAATAGTTTATTTGATAATATTTAACATTGTGTAATATCGTTATTTATTAGTGTATATTATTTGTATGTATAGAGTTTATTATTATTAAGTACACACCCACGTACAGATTAATGTCCTAATATTTTCCTAAGTCTAAATCCTGGTAGAGATCGCTATTATGTGATAAGACCGCCTTTTGTATTCTACTTCTAGTTATGTTTCTAAAATTCAAGATTCAAAATTCATATTTTATTTCAAGTAGGCTCAGTTTACAAGCACTTTTGATACGTCAGTTGACTATTTGCAAAGATTCTGCCCAGTTCGGAAGGCAGATTCTGCTGAGAAGAAACCGGCAAAAAACTCAACAGTTGCTCTTTAAAAAAATCATACAATATTATAATTTACAATTGATGACAACATTACAATTTCTTATAGTTTTACTTCCTATGTGAAGGTGGAAGCTGATCCAACGGCCTCCAAGCATCTTTATCATTAATTATCATTTCTGTTTCGCATATATTCTAATTGTGATGTACAAATAAATAGTAATAATTAAAATAAAAATAATTAGTTTAAAAACAAAAAGACATTTTTAAAATTTGTCAATTACAGTTAGCGTTAACATTGAACCACACATATTTTTCCAGAATTTTACTTTATGCGCATGATGATAATTGGAACGCAACGATAATTAGGATGTTGTTATAACATGTGTAAACCGACCTTAAATGTAATTGTTTATTGTACGTGCTAGGTATAAATAACTGCCACGTTAACTATTCTTCTTTTCATTCATTAATCAGTCCAGAGTTAGGAAATTGGTGAAACACCACCAGAATAACATTAACTTAGCACGTTCACTGTCCCCTTACAAAGTTATCTTACTACACAATAATGTTAGAATGATGTTAGGCTATACGCGGACCGCACGTGGCACGTTCAAACTATGCTAATTAGCAAACCTGAGCTCAGTCGCCACACTGTCATCGTGTCGTTGGCAACACCGCTGAAATAATTTTCGTGTGCCAGTTGTAAACATCGAATCAGGTTTATGTAACCTATCTACCACTTTTTTCTCACTTTTTCTCATTGGGCTCACGGACTTGTGAGGATAAACTGGCGTGAGCTCACGATGGGCTCATTAAACTGTAAACTGTGTAAAGTACTCTCCGAGGCACGAAGCGTCGTTACACTCCGTGCCTCGGCACGTTATGCCGTCGGTTCCAATCATTAAAATTTGCACTGATAGATAGTTATCATTACAGAATCAAACTAAGCCTACTAACCCTTATTCGAGCAGCGTTGGTTGGTTGTACTAAACTTTATATCCTAAAGGAGAGACGATTATATCACTCCTAAGGAGTGAGATTTGGCACTGTAATAAGCCTCCGTGGCGCAATGGTGTGCGCGACGGATTTACAAGACGGAGGTCCTGGGTCCAAACCCCCGCTAGGCCTATTAAAATTTTCTTAATTAATTCAGGTCCGTACGTACCGCCAAGCGATTTAGCGTTCCGGTACGATGTCGTGTAGAAACCGAAACGGTTGTGGATTTTTATCCTCCTCCTACCAAGTTCCATCTTAGATTGCATCATCATTTATCATCAGGTGAGATTGTAGTCAAAGGCAAACTTGTAAAGAATAAAAAAATCCCTTATATAATCTGTTATACTATGTATATGTTTAATTGTTATATTAGCAAAGTAGACACTTAAATGTATAAGTAAATTAAAAATAATGATTTTTACTTTACTACTACTAGCTTCCATAGTTTCTATAAAAGGTAGAGCCCTGCTATGACAAGCTGTCGATCTTTTAGAAATTTTACCGCTCGTGCATCAAAGGCAAATTTTTATTTTGAATAATTTTATGTTAAAAATTACATGACATTTTTCTTTTGCTTAAAATTCGAGCCTGAAAGTTGTTGTTTTAACATTTGGATTTTATTTTAATATCCGGATTCCGGATTAACTTCAACCAGCACGCAGATATTTTTCCGCAAAAAATATTTTTGAAAGAGAGTTTTTTAGCTTAAAATGTGATAAGATAATCCTATTTATTTGAAAACTTGCGGACGCCCGTGACATCGTCCGCGTTTGTTGGATTTTTCCGAAATGAAAAGCCTATGCGTTAATCCTGAGTTAAATCTATTTCCATTCCAATTTCAGCAAAATCGCTTTACTAGCCGCAGCGCAAAGAATGAACAAACATACATACTTACACGCAAACTTTTGGCTTAATCATATTAGTGTGCATAATTCAATGCGAGTTTGCAGACTTACGAGTAGAGTGATTATAATTCTGTACTGAGTATTTGAAATAAACATTTCTTATTATGTTACATTTTGTAACGATCACTATCAAATAAGCGGCATTACGTGCTCTAGACCTATCCATTAAAAATGTATACCTTACCTACCTACCTTTATAGTGATAGAAGTGGTCCACCGCAAAAACTCGACTCGATTTTAAGTCTTATACAAAGACTTAGAATATACTGATTTATAGTAATTATCCTCAAAATCTGAACGAGATTACGTCTATCATCATTAGGTTCTTTAGAAATCTCTTCAAAGATCTTAACTTTCATCAACTTCCAACCTAAATTATTCTCTAATAAGTTTAATTGGCTTGCTCATTAAAGATTAAGCTAAATACAACCTAAGACGATAAAGGAATTCGTTTGATTATTATTGTTCGTTTCTAACTTCAGTAAACTAATTAAAGTTTTTGTTCAAGGACTGAAAGACTGCAATAGCCAGAAATGCCTCATTTTATACAAGCTGAAAGTTTTTTAACCCATGGGTGTGCACAGGGATTTTAATTAGGTTATGCAATATATTAGGGAAAAGACCGAGAGGCCGCTCACTAACACGATGGGCTGACCAGCTGAAAGAGGATAAAAATACGAATTTCTACGCGCTAGCAAAAATAGCCGCCAACAGAAGCCGGTGGAAAACGTGAACCCGCTGGAGGTTGGGATCTTACCAGGACCACGATCTTCAGTAATGAAGGAACGACTGCAGCGAGGGAAGCAAGCACTACACGTGCAAAATAGAAAATTCCGTCATCAAGTAAGGTTCATACATAGTAAATGCTTAAGGTAGGCAGTGCATTTGTGCATTTATGAAGTGTGCGCCACTATGTCAGTAGTGTGCTTCTACTATACCGAACGAAATGAAACGAAATACAACGCAACGCAACGAAACGAAACGAAATGAAAATACTCTTTATTCCCTTTATTATTGTAACGTAAGAGTCTAGATTCTCAACCGTCCAAGTATAACGCTTTTTTTTAAATGTTATTACTATCGAACGCCCGCGACATCGTCCGCCCTTAGACCTTCTTAATCCAGCGCTCTTGCAAAATTCATTTTTCACGTCTACTAACTATAAACTACCCGCCGGCCACATTGTATTTTTATACATCGAGTGGTTTTGATATCTTTCGCTTTTAAATAATTAAATTAGAAATCGCGTCCCTAGTCACTACTCACTTAGCTTCGCGGCAACCCTTCGAAAAACACCGTTAAAGACTTTCTTAAGAGAACTTTAAAAGGGTTGCCACGAAGCCCGGGGCAAGACTACTGGATACATGATTTCTCATAATATCCCGTAGAAAATATCAAATAAAACCAACGAATGCGAATCGGACTCGTGCGTTAGGGTTCCGTACCAATGTCTGTCTTATGGGATTGTCTGTTTTATGGGAGCTCCCTTAAATATCTATTTTTTCTATCTTTCAGAAACACATAACCTGTGAAAATTTTAATTTGAGCAGAGAGTGATAGCTTAGGCTTCGATTACTTTAAGAAATTAAATTTGAAATCTGCCAATCCGCATTGGGCCAGCGTGGTGGAATATTACTGTTACTAGCCTAACCCCTCTCATTCTGAGAGGAGCCTCGTGGTCAACAGTGAGCTGAATATAATGTGTTAATGATGAATGAAAATTTCAATTGTGCAACTATCACGGTTCATGAAATACAGCTTAGGGACAGACGTACGGACAATAGATTCTTAGTAAGGTAGGGTAGGGTAGGGTTGTACTTAAGTACTACGGTATCAAGGTATGGTATGGTATAACATGAGGTGTGTCTAGCTACTACATACTCTTGTTCTATTACCTATTGCTCAGGGATGTGTATGTTCTTGACCTGTTGATGAAATTTAGTTTTGGATTTCCAATATTTTTGAGTGCATCTTCAATCTTTTCCATAAAACAGAACTTAACGCCTATTGTGAAAGTTGATTGCTCCGATAAATTAGCTTCAAAACTTTTCTTAACAACAATAGCTTACCGTTTAAGGATCGGTACAAGTTCGAAATCTAAATTCATTTTATTCAGAGTTCATTAAAATACTACTGAATTCCATTTGAAGATAACCATTAGATGAAAACGAGATCTGGGTGCGTAATCAAATTCTATCAATCGATTCAAAAAAAGGAGAAGGTTCTCAATTCGTTGGAATCTTTTTTTATTATTTTCAAGTTTATCACCATTCAACAAGCGGTTTATTTAAGCAGTAATGTGTAGTATATTTAATTTCTAAGCTTTTTCATTATTTTCAGATTCATTGTTAATATTATAATACGACTATTCTATTGCGTTTAATGTATGTTATAAGAAGATGGTCCAAAATTGTTTGGAGCCCAGGATCAGTCATTGTACCGTGGCGGAAATAAAAGATTTTTTTTTAACTATTTTTGATTAAACAAATCTACGAATTTACTTTAATTCTTTCAAAATAATATTCATTCTCTCCCAAGGAATGCAACACTAATATAGATAAATATGGCGAATTGATGACGTTTTCAATGCAGTAGTCGATTTGACGTTTGCTGTCAATTGTCATGTCATAATTGCTTTAAGGGCGCCATCTAGATATAACTCAAAAACTTGGGTTTTAATTTTTTTTATATATTAGGTGCATGGTCTAATCTCTATATCCCTGCGATATGGAAGGAGGTCTGGCTCTGTCTTATAGGTTCATAATGATGGCTCACCTACATACACAAACAAACAAACTCAACCTGGCTGACTTTTTTTTGGCTTGTGGGGTGTGGGGTGTGGATCATCTAACTTTTAACAAGTTAGTCCGCTTCCATCTTAGATTGCATCATCACTTACCATCAGGTAAGATTGTAGTCAAGGGCTAACTTGTAAACATTAAATTAAAAAAAAACTTATCATTTCTAAAAGGTTCCTTTCTAAGGTATGTCTAGCCATCGCAGAATCCCAGAGCAGCATCCAGTTTGTTGAATATACTTGTTTTTATACAAAATGCGCTCTTGGCCTAACAATGAACTCTACAAGCGCTAAGACGTATGTACAGTCGTAAGCCCTATTATTCATCTTTCTTGAATAGCTCCAAAAAGTCGTACTCAACGCAGAGGGGTTATGTGTCGAAACTAACTATTCTTGTGTACAAACCGAAAGAGATGTGGATTTCATCCTCCTCCTAACAAGTTAGCCCGATTCCATCTTAGATTGCATCATCACTTACCATCAGGTGAGATAGTAGTCAAGGGCTAACTTGTATAGAATAAAAAAAAATCTTTTAAAAAATCAAAAGAATCCTAAAATTTCCGCTACGAAATGCATTTTATGCAACCAACAATACTTGCTTATGTTGGTTGGTAGTAAAACAAAAAGGAGCAGTAACCTCGCTTCTGAAATCGGTGAGAGTAAAGTTAAAGTTCTTAGTTTTAAGTTACGCTTTCAAAGGGTGTAACTTTTTATTTTGTTAAACTGGAATTTCTTTTTTTACATAATTATGGACTTAGTAGTTGATATTAATTGGAACTTGATATCTCAGACATAAGGACTTGGAAAAAAGGCGAGCTATAGCAAACTTTTCCTAATAATTTAAATAACGAAATTTTCCATTACTATGTAAGGAAAGGTACTCGTATTTGGGAAAAATTATAAATTAAAAACTATAACCCGTCCAGCCGAGTTGGATTCGGCGGTTCACCTCCTACTCGAAATTGGACCTACCTAACTGGACCATTGTATGTCCTAGGTATATGTATTCGTCTACAATTTCCAGTGCAACGTTCTCAACTATAACTGGGTGGAGCGATACATGAGCATTACACATCATTTTAGTTTGTGGACTACGGAATCCTTAAAATGGTGTAGACACTCCCACACTAAAGACCTATACAACCGCACTCCAGGCTATGGCATAAACAAGTAAAAAACATTCATCTCCACTTTACATGTAAGGTAACTTACAAGAACAATTTTCAAAATTTTATTTTATGACTTTGTCAGCGTGCCGAATGTGCATTAATGTGTTATTACTGCTTACTACTAATAGCTTCTTAGCAGTGGCGTGCACCTCATACAAGCATATAAGTTCTGCATACCTTAAGATAATTATGTTTTTCATAATACATATAAAATGCAATATTTTTTACTAGTGCATACCCTGATCGACAATCTTATGCACGCCACTGCTTCTTAGCTAACTCGTGGACGGACAGTCGGATACACGGACACGGCAAAACTATAAGGGTTTATTGTTGACTACGGAACCCTAATAAAGCAACTGCTACAAAAGTGAACACAACGTAGCCAATTTATTAAAAGCTTCGGTGAAACAAAACAGTTTCAAATAACTGCAAAAGCTTGTTAACTGCCGCTTAATTTGGTTTTAAGACCTTTTATTTTTCCAAAATTCAGTTAGGTGCACTACCAAATGTAATTAAAATAAAAAATTACGTTTAGTACGCGAAAAAGTACCCACGTATTTGAACGTGAATTAGATAAGCGTGGGTTATGTGTGGTTATGGTTAAAATGTGTTTTCATATAACGTAGCAATTTTAAGTTTTGGGAGCATGTAAATAAACTTTTGTAGATATAACTCGTAATCGTGACTAAAATGTATTTAAAATGTGACGTATTACATTAATACTACAGTAATGAGAAACGTGAGAGCCCAGTGGATATAATCTCTGCCTTCGATTTGGAAGACGTAGGTTCGAATCCAGTCAGGGACGTGCACCACTAACTTTTCAGTTATGTGCGTTTTAAGAAATTAAAAATCACGTGTCTCAAACGGTGAAGTAAAAACGTCGTGAGGAAGCCTGTATACTTGAGACTAACCCGCACCGGAAAGGGCAATGTTGGTCGACCCCCCATTAAGTAGACCAAAGGTTTAAAGCGCGTTGCAAGTAGCCGCTGGATGCTCGGGGATCGAGACTGTTGTGTTTAGAAGTCCATGCAAGAGGCCCATGTCCAGCTAAGGACGTCTGTCGGCTGGTAATTATGATGATGATGATGATTTAAAACAAATAATGATGTTAACCAGACCATGGTGATGGAATTTGGTTTCTATAGTGTGTCGTTTAATGTGACAAACAGAGTGGTCATTTTAAATAGATATTCAGAACACTTACCATATTAGAGATCACAGACATTAAAGTAGATCTTAAGCGATTTTTAAACGTTAGAACACAAATATAAAACAAATGTCTCTACACTCT
Source organism: Bicyclus anynana (assembly GCF_947172395.1). Taxonomy (NCBI): domain Eukaryota; kingdom Metazoa; phylum Arthropoda; class Insecta; order Lepidoptera; family Nymphalidae; genus Bicyclus; species Bicyclus anynana. The sequence goes on along the minus strand of NC_069099.1, from coordinate 9,560,543 downwards.
CTCCAAATTCGTAAGTTTGGAAATAACAACAAATTGTATTGCCGTCTTTTGAAAGCGGTCAGCTTATTTCATCGACTTTTAATCTATACTAATCTATACTAATATTATAAATCTGAAGAGTTTGTTTGTTTGTTTGTTTGATTGGTTGAACGCGCTAATCTCAGGAACTACTGGTCCGATTTGAAAAATTCTTTCAGTGTTAGACAGCCCATATAACGAGGAAGGCTATAGGCTATATATTATCCCCATATTCCTATGGGAACGGGAACCACGTGAAACCGTGCGGCATCAGCTAATTCCTAAATATAATTTAGGAAGTTATAAAGAGGTCTATTTTCGAGTTTTTGCACTACAAAAGGAAGTTTAAATCGACTTAAATTATCATGTTTTACAAAACAGTGTTTGCTCAAACGAATAATATCGCCGAAGGGCCTCGCCCAAAGGTCCAATCAAGTGATCATAATTTAGGCTTCGTAATAAATATAGGAAGATCTGTCCCTTTTCTACACGATCATTATTATTTTATCTCGAACAATTAAATTACAATACCAGAGAATTATGAAAATTCTTTACCACGGGTCATATTGTAGATAGATACCAAATATTATTTGATTATAGGTAAATCACAGTGTAGCTGTTATAAGATAAAACTCACCAAAATGCGTTAACGATACATAATGGTGACATGAGTTTCATAATTTGGATGAATATTATTAAATCAAGATATATTCTTTTACTATATAAAAATAAGTCGGGTTTTCCTTCCTGACGCTATAACTCTAGAACGCACGAACCGATTTCCACGGTTTTGCATTCGTTGGAAAGGTCTCGGGCTCCGTGAGGTTTATAGCAAATTCAGGAAAAGGTAGGGGTAGGGTAGGAGTAGAATAGGGGTAGGGTAGGGGTAGGGTAGGGGTAGGGTAGGGGGTAGGGTAGGGGTAGGGTAGGGTAGGGGTAGGGTAGGGTAGGGGTAGGGTAGGGGTAGGGTAGGGGTAGGGTAGGGGTAGGGTAGGGGTAGGGTAGGGGTAGGGTAGGGGTAGGGTAGGGGTAGGGTAGGGGTAGGGTAGGGGTAGGGTAGGGGTAGGGTAGGGGTAGGGTAGGGGTAGGGTAGGGGTAGGGTAGGGGTAGGGTAGGGGTAGGGTAGGGGTAGAGTTGGGTAGGGGTAGTTGAAAGTTTACATTGAGTTTCACGCAGACGAAGTCGCGTGTGTCCGCTAGTGTTACATAAAACTTCAATTTTCATACTATATTATGAAAATTGATTGGTGAAAAATTCGTGGAATAAAAATAAAGGCAACAATTATTATTGCGTGCACGGTAGTTGATATTTCCATGCATTGTTTCCATAAATAAATACAATATAAATATTTAATAATAGAAAATAAAACATGGTAATGGACATTGAATACTCCTATGAGGAAAAAGAATTTATTTTATGCCTTTTAAAAGTAACTTTAATTAATAGATTTTTACCTATGTCTTATCAATTTGATGATTTTCATCCTTAACCTTAGAAAAACAAACTCTACCATTTTTAGTCCAGTTTTTCATGCAAAATTAATACAATTCTACTAATACTTAAATAATTAAAAAACTACGAAACAGATTTTCATGTGGTTTTCTGAAGTATTCCTGAAGTACTTCTGAGAATGAACGGTATCGAAAGTTGAATCCTCAATAGCTCACGTCGACGACGAAAACTACATCGAGTGGTCAGAAATTTGATATTAGTCCTTTGCACTATATTGTCGTATATCCTCTACTAACCTTAAGTCTGCCAATCCGCATAGGGCCAGCGTGGTGGACTATTGCCTAACCTTATTATGTTATCTATATTGTCGTTAACCCAAACAAGTTGGAGAGGAAGATAAAATATTGGTCGTTATATATTATACTAGCGGACGCCCGCGACTTCGTCCGCGTGAAAATCAATGTGAACTTTCAACCTCTTTTTCACCAATTTAGTGGTTAAATTTTAATAATTCTTGAATATTTAAAATCTATTTCACCTATTTTTTATTTATTACACTTATTTTTATCTTTATTAAGGTCAAAAAGTACCCTATGTTTTGCTCCAAGGTTCCATTTACTATTTTACCAAAATTCATCTTAGTCGGTTCAGCCGTTTAGCCGTGAAAAGGTAACAGACAGACAGACAGATTTACTTTCGTATTTATAATATTAGTATAGATACCTACTTGTAAAGTACGTGCCTAGTACCGAAAAACACTGAATTCTACGTGAACAAAGTCGCGGATTACCACTCGTACATTTTAATTTCATTGTAATATCCATTAAATGGGTAATTTAAAAAACTAAATTAGCTCTGCGGTGTTAAAAGTTTCTGTTTTAAAACCATTAGCGTTAATCACTAGAAACATTAAATAACTATATGGAAGTGCTCCGTTCTCAGCTATAGAGAAGATAAATTAAATTTCTATAAAACTTTTACTTATATTTTTAATTAAACTATCATTTGCCAAATTTTCTAGTGTATTAACAATTAAAAATTATTTAAAAGCCTCAATAGCTCAACGGTAAGAGCCGTCGGATTCATCACCGAGGGGTTGTGGTTCATCCCCGCCCCGTTGGTCTATTGTCGTACCCACTCCTAGTCCTAGCACAGTCTTTCCCGACTAGTTGGAGGGTAATGTGAATATTGGTCATATTTAAAAGATTATGGCATATATTCTTTAAAAAAAATATATTACTAACTTTTTTTATTGCCCCACTACAAACCTAGCAGGCTAATTCACTAACGTATGTTAGTTGTCTACGAAATTGAGATTCTGTGTAACAAATGTCATCCGACAACCTTTCGTTCATCCGTCATCAACATTTCTTACTTGATTTGATGTTTTCTTTAATAGTAGACCAAATTGGTGAATAGGCCAGAAGGCTTCATTTTGGGTAAAGTGACTTAGAGCACGTTGCTCCAATGCGAGTTAGTGGGCATAAGGTGATAATTATTATTCATTTTTAATTGATAATGACAGAAACTAGCTCTTTAACGTGCTCTGCGAAGTACGAGGTTGTAACATCACCAACGTCCCAACCAGGTAATAGTTATTACATATTTTGAGGTATCTTACTGACAACTTTATCTTTTTAATTAGCCTCTGTGCTAAGCCGCAGACAAATAGACGGATGGACGGACGGAGTTATAAAAATAATAAAACCTAAAAATAATACTGACAAGAATAAGGAAAAAAATAAAAATAAACTCATAACTTACATAGGCCACATCTAAAATACCTTATTTTGTAATTATAGTTTAGTTAATTAAATTAGTTTACTTCTTGAACCGAATTTCGTGATTGCTTATGTACTTATTTAATATTCAAAACACCATCACCTCAATTATCTGCTAATATGCAGTGCTGCTCTGACAATTAAACTTATGAATATAAAAATTTTATTAAATATTATACTAACTAAAAATAATAGTGCTAGGTACCGTTTCTTTTTACCTAATAAACAATGTTCAATTATTATGTATTAAAACATTCGTTTTCGGATAGGTACTTAATATTGCTAAAAGCTCTTCAGTCAGATAAATCAATCTATACTCTATACTAATATTATAAAGAGGAAAACTTTGTTTGTATGATTGTTTGTTTGTAATGAATAGGCTCAAAAACTACTGGACCGATTTTAAAAATTCTTTTACCATTCAAAAGCTATGTTATTCATAAGTAACATAGGCTAAATTTTATTTTGAAAAAAAAAAGGGTTCCATAAGATATTTTGGGTTTTCGGACACAAGGTGGTAGCAATCAACCAGAAAAGTTACTTATTTTGTGTACGCTGCCTAAACTATAGAAGATAGAACCATAAAATGTTCTTATTAATTGTAGATCTTATAGATATCTACAAAAAAGTCCACGACACACTATACTTATCTATGTCGAGTGAGGCACAACAACCATTTTTTTATTTAAAAATCTTGATTTTTTTTGGACATAAGTACATAGGGGTAGGGTAGGGGTAGTTGAATGCTTACATCGAGTTTCACGCGGACGAAGTCGCGGGCGTCCGCTAGTCCTTAATATAAAAAAAAGCCTCCTAAGCTGTAAATTCTATTTTGAATTGTGTTAAATATTTTCTAAATGTTTGCTAAAAATGTTTGCTAGAAATTAGAAAAAACTTAAATTGAAAGAGTCAAAGCTCTTTCTATTAAAAACCTGCTAGCGGACATAAAATTAATCCATAAAGACAAATTTCTACATCATGCGATAGAACTATCCAATTAATATCACAATAATGTCTTGATTATCATCGATGCCCTTTAATTATAATGAATTACGGTCGAATTCCAGTTTTAGAACCGGATTACTAAACTTGATAGTAACACAAAATTAGGATTGTAGAAACAGCTGTTTCGTGAATGCCAATGTCTCTATATTCAGACTATATATTATACGATATTGATCCTACGTAATTTTGATATTGTACCTAAGTAGTTAGGTTTTTAGATTTACTTTTTCATCGACTGCCTAATATTATGAAAGGACAAATATTTTTTATATCAACAAAAATATTTTTTTTTTTTATAAAAAAAAAATAAAATATGCTGTATTTTTTTAAATATAACCAATATTCCCATTCTCTTCCGTATCGGCATCGGCAACGTATGGCTAGGCCCTTAGACAACAGTTTTTGACGGCTTCCGTGGCGTGATATGCGCGGTGGATTTACAAGACAGAGATCTTAGCTGGGCCGATTTAGGTTTCGATCTGGCTGGTCCAAAGATAAACCGCCAAGCGATTTCGTGTAGAAACCGATAGGGGCGTTGAATGCATCATCACTTACCATCAGATGAGATCGTAGTCAAGGGGTAACTTGTTAAGAATAAAAAACAAAAAACAGTCGAAACAATAGTCCAATAGGAAAAACCGAACGAAGCATTGACCTTTTACTGTTGAGTGATTGTGGTTTTCTTTGGTACGCATAAACAAAACTTGTTGACGAAGATGGACTACATAGTTTATTATAATATATCATATCGAATTGGTTATAAAAACTTAATTAGCATATGCCATAATAAGTAATTTTTGAACATAAAAGGCGGCATACAATTATGTATTTGGGTTATTCCGTGTTTCGTAGTCGGCAGAATTAAATTGGCGTCTGATGTTATTATTGGTGTACTCGTTTTATCTAATGTCATTTTGAAACTTTTTTTTAATATGTCTAACTGTATGGAAATTTACTTGACTGTATTAGGAGTGGGTAACCAAGCGGGCAGGGTTCGAACCCATGTCCTCCCGGCGTTAGTCTGGCTCTACCCTTTATCGTGGAGCTATTGAGGCTATATATTAAATAGTTGTATAATGAATAGTGTACAAGCCTAAGGAATAAGCAACTAACTATTTGACGGCCTCCATGGCGCAGTGATATGCGCGGTGGATTAACAAAACGTAGGTCCTTGGTTCTATCCCCGGCTGGGCTGATTGAGGTTTTCTTAATTGGTGGCTGGTGGGAGACTTCAGCCGTGGATAGTTACCACCTTAACGGCAAATACGTACCGCTAAGCGATTGAGCGTTCTAGTACGATGTCGTGTAAAAACCGAAAGGGTTCTGGATATTCATTAAGAATAGGCTCTTAACAAGTTATCCCGTCTTTATCATCCTTACCATCAGGTGTGATTGTAGCCTAACTTATAAAGAATAAAAAACAATTACATGTTCATGATTTTTTATAAAAAAAAAAACAAACACTGAAAGGAATTAATTGACTTTTTGTGGAAGAATAATTCCCAAAACCTTTTAACGGTGTAAGTCAATGTGGAAGAATACGAGTATTTCCCAATGGCGTGAAAGTGGGAAAAACATGAAACTCCACCTCAACTACATCAAATCATTCAGTAAAAGTAGTCGAAAAGCTAAGTCTCTAAAAACTACAACGTTCAAATTCACTCTAAACTACAAGCCAATCGTTAAGTAATTAATAGCAAAGATATGATATGCAATCAGGACATCCAACGACGAAAAATAACCAGCAAGCCTTACATTAGTCGCATATAATGTGTACCTACACGTTATACATGTGATAATTATGCGTAAGAGTGGTTTCAGACTAGCGTTTTATACGCGCGTAGTAGTTCGTTTTTGGAAGCGCGTATAGGCGCGTTTTCTGGCTCACGCTCAACTCATACGAGGGTTGACGCGCTTCTAAGTTCGTCTATGTTATGTTGATACTAACACGACATCGCCGGTTTGAGTGAACACGCTAAAATATGCCCGTTTATGCGAGTCCTGTTTTTGTAATGTAGCGCGCGTGTAAGCACGTATGCTGAAATGACCGTATACGCGCAAAAAAAATACGCTAGTCTAAAATCACTCTAACATTCTGACGTCTCACCTTGGCATAAGCATCTTAATGATGCTTGAATAATTTATTGATCTCCTCTTTTTAGACTCTCTTTATAATTCTCTTATATTTACTGTTTATATACAGTAAATATATTTACTGACAACTGCGTGGCATAGTGGATAGTGACCCTGCGCTCTGTATCCATACGTAATACGTTGGTTACGTACTCGTATGTATTGAGCATGGGTGTTGTCCAGTGTCTGGGTATATTTGTATATCGAGGGGAACTTTCGAAAATTGTAGGGACGGCTTGTGCGTTTGTTAGTGTTTCCATAAGGTATTTTAAACCACTACACTTTTATGAAGGTTTGGAGTTGGTTTGATGATGGAGTCGAAACACAGACGATGGAACTCGTCAACGATTTACAGCAGGTACCTTTTGTTTGGGCTTGATTTATTTGTATTGATGAGAACTTTCCACCTAGATGGGTTGTGACTGTATTAGGGGTCTGGTGATGAAGACGAAGGATAGTTAAGGGAACTCCTCAACGGTTCACAGTAGCTACCTTGTGTTTTGACTTGATAATTTTGTATTGATGAGAATGTGACTGCATAGGGGGTCTGGTGATGAAGACGGAGGACAGTCACCTTTCACGATTTTCTGAATATTCATATTACGTGTGGATAAAGGGGGAGTGAAATTTTGTATATGAGTTAAGGTAGTATTTTTAAAATTGGGATTGTAGGACTTAGATACTTATCATAAGAAAATAACGTTTCAACTAATTGCTTATTAATTTTTGTTCACACTCAGTAGGTGTGCTAACACTAAAAATTTAAAAATAAAAATTTTAATAAAAAAAATTTAACCGACTTCTAACTAAAAAAATAACCTAAACTAAAAAGCAAAAAATAACATCTTACCTATGTGCTACCTTCTGATCAGTTTGGAGGCGGTGCCAATCCAGTGTCATGTTTTAATTAAAGCCGTTTCTGAAAGAACCACAGAAATTTTGTAATTTAAACGGCTTAAATTAAAACATCACTGGCTTGGCACCGCCTTCAAACTGATCAGAAGGTAGCACATAGGTAAGATGTTATTTTTTGCTTTTTAGTTTAGGTTAATTTTTTAGTTGGAAGTCGGTTAAATTTTTTTTATTAAAATTTTTTTCTCTACAAGTTGTATTGGAGCTAGTTAAGTAGATAGTGGATTGTTATGTTTAAGTATATTTATTCAGTTATTTATTTTTTTTAATTTATTATTTATTGATATTATTTACACATTTATAAATTATTTTATATGACAGCACACTTAAAATGCAACTCTAATAAATACATTATCTGAATCTCGAATATTGGATTGTCTCAGTACCAACAACTATCAGCCAACTCTAGCAGCGCATAGCACTCATTGGTCAATTCACAGATGTAAAAGCTTAAGCGCTTTATGTTCTATAAATAAAAAATAAAAAAAATGAAAAGCCTTTATATTACTGAATCTTGTTTACAGTGTACATTTAAAAAACGTGCCAAATTAGTTATTAATATACAAATCTTTAAATAAAATAACTATTTTTTTAAGTTAATAATGTATAAATTATGTTATAATATATATATGTTATAAATAATGTAAATAAATTATGTTCTTTAAGTCAAATCAAACAGAGTTCATAACTTCCTGTTACAAACTTCCTTACCTTTTCATGGAATCACTCCCTCAGATTGTAAAACAACAGGAGGAGAAGAAAGATGGTTAATTACACACTATAAATTTATAATACAAGTCTAAGCCAAGTAGGTGCTGCAACAGAACATATTCTGAGGATGCTGGTTATTATTTATAAGCTACGAATAACGGAGGAAGGTATATTTTTTATGTCTGAACACGCATAATTTTTTATAGAGTGGTCCGGTCTGAATTTGGTTATTATTTTTCTATTGGAAAGGGTGTATTTTGAATCAAACCACAAACTTTAATCAAAAAATAAACTAAAAAGCGAAAAATAATATCGAGTATATAAAGAGTTTGAAGTAAAAACATTTTTTTTTTTAAATAACTCAAGGCTTACTTATCTTTTGGGCCAAAAAGCAATAAATCTTGTGTCAACTATCCTATTTTATAAAACAGCATAATAATAAAGTTCTTGGTATCTGATGCCCATGGGTACAAAGTCAAACGCAACCTCCGCACAGACATAAACTATTAAATAAAATCCATAGATATGGCCGAGTATTTACGGCACCTGAGAGTTTGTGCATATTCAGAAGCTGCGATGATGTTCTAACAAATACTTTCTAGTTTTTTTTTGTCAAATAAGTATTTAAATTTTTAGGTAAAAAGGTTTAAAGTAACTAGTCAAGTATGAACATTATTTACTTAAGCATTACTTTCCTTATATTAAAAGTTCAAATACGAACTTTATGTATATTTGTTATGTCCCTTATACATTTCATTTGAGATAGAGCTTTACGTCTTAATATTATCATAAGAGGAGTGTGAGCCTACTGTTTTATTGATTCATCATTCATCATCATTTTGTATAATATGATCTATAAAATTTATTCACCGTTACATTGTGAAGATGAGGGTTATGTGACCTAGTTACGACAGCACAAATCGGTCGATTTCGCTAGTCAAACAACGATTAAAGGCGATAAGTCCATTGGTGTCTCGGAATGTTTAAACTATTGCCTTTCCTCTTAATTATAGAGAAATATTGCCAGATCTAATAATTATATACAAGCTTATTATGTTGTCAGTGATTTCTCTTCCCTAAAATTTATCTCTGGCTTAGGGCTTGGAGAAAATTCTAGACCCTAAACATACGTAAAATATATCTCAATGTTAAAATGATTGTCTTTCCTCTTAATTAAAGAAAAAGATTATGATGGCCAGACCTAATAATAATATACAAGCTGATATTGTTGACAGTTATTTCTCTTCCTTAAATCTTTGGCTAAGGGCTTGGAAGGCATTCTAAGCGTAAAGTGTCTTTGAATGTTCAAGTTATTGACTTTCTTCTTAATTATAATGAAAGAGTGTTATGGCTTTGAGATAATTCTAGGCTCTAATGCATATATGATGTGAAGATTCAAAACGCTTTGTTTGAGTTCTAGGAATATCAATGACATAGAATAATGTGATGAAATTCCACCTGGTGTCTTGGAGTGCAATAGTAAAATCATGACAGTGGTACAGTCTCAAGCGATTTATAGGTGATTCGATCCTTTTTTAAATGACTTAATCAATAATAAATCAATCATTAATTAACTTTATTTACTACAGAAAATCTACAAGTTTCGCAATATTAACCGTTTATCTAGGTAAGTTTTTAATAATTTAAAATGAAATAGTCGGTGGCGATGACATCATTTATTATGGCTTTAAGTCGAGTATTATGTTTGAGAGACAGGTTTTATAGAGCGTTCACGTTAGAAAGTTTCATAATACTTTTATGGTAGGTAATAATCGACAGAAGAAGTAGATGACCTACTTGACTTCAAGTTTGTATAAGGTCATCATCAGTTCATTGAATGAACAGTATAATATCATATTTAGTTAATTAGTTTAGCATAATTATTGCCACCTTCTCCGAAGAAACTGTGCGTCTGGAACGCTTGACAGAAGTTAAAACTTAAACCTGCTGCCGTATACGTGAGAGAAAGGTAAGCCAGTCGAAGTGGCGCCGTAACGCGTTACGTTACGAAGTGGTTTACCCTCCCATGAGAAGTTCAAAAGCGCTAATAATTCATACAGCAATTGTCAGTTAATTTTGCGCTTTTTAGTATACTGCCTTTATTTTCCTGTGCAATTCGTGCCAAAAAACTGTATACCATAAATGAATTAAATAAAAATATTGAAATCCTCCAACAGTCATGAATTATACTAAATCCCTATAATAGAAAATGGCTGATGTTCTTAAATGGTTCATCGGATCTTCATCGTATATAAAGCCAAGCACAATCTTGACTATGTGAGCTTTCAAATAAAAAACCTCATCGTAATCTATTCAGTTTTTAGATTTTATAAGGTACGATACACCTATAAACATAAACAGACACGTCAAACTTATCAAAATAAACGAAAACCGAAGAAAAACATTGACTTCAAGAAATAATATTTACTTGCTTTTATGGAAGAGTATTGAAGGATTCCTCGTAAGTAGAAAGTCTTGATAGAATTCGTAGCATTCGCAATTATGTAAATGTATAATTTATGCAATAGTGGAAACGTTTGTGGTCATGCTGTCTGTCTAGTACACGTACTGCTTAGAATAAAACTAATGTTTTATTTATTTTTATTCATTGTCAAGGTACCCTTGACTGCGATATCATCTAATGTTAGATGACGAAGCAGTATAAGATGGGAGCGGGCTAACTTGGAAGAGTTACAAGTGCATTTTACCCACACCTCAGACGGTTTCTACCCGGCATCGTACCGGAACGCTAAATTGCTTGGCGGTACGTCTTTGCCAGTAAGGTAACTAGCCACTGTCGAAGCCTACCACCAGACCAGACCTGAGCTAATTTAGGAACTAAAAATCCTAAACTGAGCTATCGAACCACAGACCTTTATGTTGAGATCCAACTAGGTACTAACTGCGCCAGTGAGGTCGTCAAAATAGTAACACAAAATCGGAATGACGACCTCGCAGACCCACCAGGTGGACTGACGACATCAAGCGAGTCACAGGGATTCGCTGGATTCAGGCGGTTCAGAATCGTGATGTTTCCTACAAAAGGTCCTGCAGTGGACGTCCATCCCCTAAAGAGCAAATCTCGAGCCAGGCTATAAAGTATTTTTCTTTCCGGCTAACCTTCAGTTGCAGCTTGGAGTTGGGGAGTATATTACACCCATTAGCCTCGGACAGCTCGTTAAACTGTCGGTCTCGGTCATTATCATTGGCATGTGATAGTTACATAAAGAATTATTATTAACTCTCTACTAATAAGCATTGGAGCCGCGTAGTTGATATAATTTCCAAATCCCCTTTTCCTATAAGGAGGCTTTTCCTTTCAGGAGAGCCCTGTAGACATTATTTAAATAGTAAAAAGATTTTTAAGCAGGAAGTTTATAAATAAACAAAATGCCGACTAAATTCGTATCAGAAATGAACACGAAAAGTTCTAAACATGCACAAAAAGTAACATTAAGTATGTCATCTTCATCAGAAACTCCATATCCGACTATGACTACTGGACAAAAAGAAATAGGCCTTTCGGGAAAATAGCTGGATCGTTGTGTGGTACGCCAATACACACGATTCAGCCATTTTCCTCTGTCTTCATAAGGTCATTGAAATATACCAATAACTCGGGTAACATTAAGTGCGAAATAGCTGAAATCAAAATGACATTTTCTGGTAGGTAAGTATTAGACGGGCGCCTTTGATTTTTTATTCATCGTTATCATCAACAACCCATATTCGGTTCACTGTTGAGCACGAGTCTCCTCTCAGAATGAGAGGGGTTAGGAATTAGTCCACCACGCTGGCTGGGCCAATGCGGGTTGGCAGACTTCACATACGTAGATAATTAAAAAAAAAACTCAGGTTTCGTCACGATGTTTCTCCTTTATCGTTTGAGACACGTGATATTTAATTTCTTGCACAAAACTGTATATTTGGAGGTGCATGTCCCGGATCGGATTCTTGCCTACGCCCTCCGAATCGAAGGCATTATATTTTCGAAAAAGGGGCAATATCGATTATAGGTTATGACATATTCGTTGATAGACAGGTGGATATCAAAGGTTTTCTCAGTTATCCCTTTGACTACAGAAATACACTCAGCCATTCGTTAAGAAATAATAATTCTTAACAAGTCACTTTTAAAGCTCGCATAAAGTCTCTAAACATATATATCAGCCGATAGACGTCCACTGCTAGACATAGGCCTCTTGCATGGACCTCCAAGCACAGAGGTCTCGAGCCGCCAGCATCCAGCGGCTCCCTGTAACCCGCTTGATATTCTCGGTCCACCTGGGTCGACCAACACTGCGCTTTCCGGTGGTGGGTCGCCATTCCAGCACCTTGGGACCCCAACGTCCATTGGTTCTTCGAACTATGTGGCCTGCCCATTGCCACTTCAGCTTCGCGACTCGCTGAGCTATGTCAGTGACTTCGTCTGCGGTAAACTCCAAGCATAGCTCGCTCCATCGCCCGCTGAGTAACTTAGAGCCTTCTAATAAGGCCCATAGTCAGCGACCAAGTCCAAGTCGCTTGGTCGCTCTAAATATATAACTTTAATTTATTTCAAGCTAGCAATGAGCTGCGTAGTTTCCGTTCTCGTAGAAATACCGTGGGGATAATATGTAGCCAAAGTTAATCTGAGAATTTATGAATGTTTCCACTTGTGAAAGAATTTCAATCGGTTTAACGATTTAGCCATGAAACCAAACAAACATAGAACTATCGCATTTTTACTGTACCAGCAGGTCCCCCCGGTTTCACCCGCGTAGCTTCCATTCCCGTGGGAATACGGCGATAAAAATAGCTAATGTTACTCGCTAGTAAAGTAGTTTTCCATTGGTATAGGAATGAAGTTTTCATTTTTAATTAGAAGTAGAGCCTATACGTTAAAAACAAATAAAAAAGTTATTAGAGGTATATATTAGTTTGGGTCAATTACCCTGGTCACAAAACCGGGTTACGCCACAATAAAAAAACTCTATTGGACGCGAGCTGAAAGTCGAACACAGAACCTTTTTTCGTAAATATTTGGCAACAAAGCCAAACTAAGCAAAAGTGGCGAAACGTTTTTCATATACATATACCAGGTGCACAATGATACCGGATTAACAAATAGGTAAACACAAAAAGTATTTTTTTTTCTTCAACTTCGTACCTAGGTACGAGTTCTTGTGGAAAAAAAAATATTAGTAAGAATAGCTAGAATGTATAAATAATAATTAAATATAATTTCTTGTATTTACGTTACTTACAATTTCTGTATATTTTTCTCCAACAACACAATTTAAGAATAATTTAAACCACACGTAAAATCACACAAATGTCCAATTACGCGTGAAACCTTAGTCATTATTTAATTTCTATTTATTTTTATTAAATCCATGATAATTAATGATTAATGAAAAAAAAAATAATTAATAAAAATTAATTAAGTTCGATGTTAACTAAGTTCACAAGACACTTTCCATAACGTTTTCGTAAAATTTATTCACGGATTAACGCCACAACACTTCAGAGCGGCGGCTCGGAACCAACTGCCGAATGTTTAAACTCAGTGGAAGGACACAGAACCACATAGAGGCTTATAATATATTCTAGCTAGCACTCTTGCATCCTATTACCCTTGAATCCTATCATCCTAGCATCCTTTGAATCCTAGGTCATGGTGTAGAACAATAATTAAAATTCACGAGTATCACACTGAGTTCAATTCTAAGAATTAACATCTTGAGCATAGACTAATAAGTAGACAGTATCTCGCTGTCAAACAACTGAAGCACTTTAATGGCGCCGAGTATCTAAGTGTGTGTGAGTGTGAAGTGTTTTGCCAGATTTAGGAAATTAAAGGCCCAATGCGAATCTTTACAATTGTGCATATATTGTGTGCTTGTCGGAGTGTACGTATTTAAGCGAACTGGCATCATTGGGGTGCGTCAGTCTTTAGTGTAGGAGACGGTATCCGGACTTTTTACATCTATGCCCTTGAGAAGCATGTATATGTATAATATTTGTTATTATTGGTATGTTCTAGTTGGAATGACGCGCAGAGTTGCATTAATTACACTATCCTGATAATTAAGGTGTTTACGTCAGTGAATAATGTATGAAAACGATTTAAAATTGTTTATTTTAAAATGGTAAGTATAGTTTGTCTACTTTGGAAGTCAGTTTGGCTTTGAAATTTTGCTCGTAGTTGTTCAATGTACAGACAATTGTTTTACAGTTGACGAATTATTAACAACACGTGAGTGTGTAAAAGTGTAGAAACTTTTTTTAACGAAAGAAACAAACGTTTGTTGTGAAACACAACAAACACTCATGTTCTGTAATACCATACCATTTCAGTACATTCTACTTACCAAGAAATCCCAAAATATATAAAGTAATATTTTTTTATTAAATAAAATACAACTTCAACAGTATTTTTTTTTCTGAGCAATTATATAAAAAATATGTTATTTCAAACAGTAGGTGAAAAAATGTCCCAAAAGCATATAAAAATTTTGTCAAATGTCAAGAAGCACAGTAATAAAAAAAATAATTTTTATTATTAAATTTAATTATATACCACAAAATTTACCATCTCAGAACTTAATAAAAAGCTCAAGGAGCAAAATCGGGGTAATATCCTGCAATGTGTGACAAAATCTAGTAAAAGTTTCCAGCTCAGCGTATTAGCCACTTGCTCCTATTATTAAAGAGTATAAAGCCCTGATTTTCAGCTGGGACCCAAGTACGGTGGGAATTACTAACGGAGACCTAACAGACCAGAATAGTGTCAATTTAGAAACTATAAATACTAAACTTTGGTAACGGAAATTACAAGCACTACGTTACTATATTGCACTGGCTTTATCTTAATTACTGTTCAGCTAATTCACTAATTTTGAGTACCTTTAGTTGATATACGCGAAATTCGCCAGCCAGCTAATTGTTAGTGATAGGTCACGTGATTTCGTATTCACTGTTTATTTAATGCTAACTGATCTAAATTGAGATTATTGGTAAAAATTACATCCGATAGCTACAGACAACCTTTCGTAAATCGTAGAGTTGGTAGTGGATATTACGCAGATGACATTGTAGTTTTATTAACAAGGGCTTAGCCTCCATTTGGGCGAGCGTATTTTAGTAGGCGTTAAAAAAGCGTTCAAATACAGTATGAAGTTGAATGAAGGTCTATTTTCAATGCCCAAAATTGAAAATTCAACACTACACGCAAAAAAGCGTCGCGTTTTAAAAACGCTGTCGTGTGAACATTTACTTGGGAGTGTATTTGTTTTATTTAAACGCTTTTTTAGGTGTCCGTTAAAAACTCTAGTGCAAATGAAGGCTTACAGAACCTGAAAAAATCAGCTAATTAGGTGGCTAATAAAGGCCTAGTAGTATTTAGTTAAGAGCCGTGATAGCCTAGTGGATATGACCTCTGCCTCCGATTCCGGAGGGTGTGGGTTCGAAACCGGTCTGGGGCATGGACCTCCAACTTTTCAGTTGTGTGCATTTTAAGAAATTAAATATCACGTGTCTCAATCGGTGAAGGAAAACATCGTGAGGAAACATGCATACCAGAGAATAATCTTAATTCTCTGCGTGTGTGAAGTCTGCCAATCCGCATTGGGCCAGCGTGGCGGACTATTGGCCTAACCCCTCTCATTCTGAGAGGAGACTCGGGCTCAGCAGTGAGCCGAATATGGGTTGATGGGTTGATGACGACGAGTATTTAGTTATAGAAAACGCCGGCGGTTCGCTAGGAATTTATAATAGTAATATTCGTTTCATCTATACTAATATTATAAAGAGGTAAAGTTTGTAAGTTTGTAAGTTTGTCACATTTTTTAAATGGGGTAATCTTCGGAACTACTGGTCCGATTTCAAAAATTCTTTCACCAGTAGAATGCTACATTATCGAGGAGTGCTATAGGCTATATCTTATATTAGTATGATATATATTCGCCGAGTTAACACAGTTTTTGTCATACAGGTCGGACCGAAAATCCTCTTAAGCAGACTTATTCGCATGCGCTGCCTTAACCATTATGTAAAATTGAAATTAATGTATGGAGGCTTTATGTATCTTTAAAAGTTCTACAAAAAAGTCCGCGACACCACATATCTATCTTCAATATATTAGCAGATATAGTACCTTTTGTGTTTTAAAAATTATAAATTTTATATACTTAGGTTTGCGTCATTATTTATGCTACTTAACTTAAATCCTTATCAAAATAAATTATTTAATAATCACAAGGATATTATGGAGATACAATTTGCCCTTTATAGTATGTTAATTAGTTAAATAGTTTCGGAGACAATACAAAATTTCTAAAAGACGCAGAAATTCCGCTACATGACGCCCCGCGCTTTCAATTACGTAGTTCCCGTTCCTGTGTGAATATGGGAATCAAACATAGCCTATGACACTCGCAAATAACGTAGCTTTCTATTGGTAAAACTTAATATCTATCTTTCAAATCGGTCCAGTAGATCCAAAGGTTATAATTTTAGCATAGAAGTCTCTATTTTCCTTTGTCATCGCACCACGCTCATAGGGCTGGACAGATTTTGCTAAGGGTAGGGATAAGGTAGGAAAGGTATAGGGTAGAGTAGGGTAGGGTACAGGTAGGGTAGGGGTTGTGTAAGGGTAGGGTAGGGGTAAAGGTAAGGTAGGGGTAGGGTGGGGTAGGGCAGGGTAGGGGAGTGTATGCCTAGGTTAGGGGTAGGGTAGAGGCAGTATAAAAGGGAAGATTACGGGTAGGGTAGGGTATGGGTAGGGTAGGGGTAGGATACAGTTAGGGTACGGGTAGGGTAGAGGTAGGAGATCGATACTGAAGCCTATTTTCTATTTTTTGTCTGTCTGTTTGCCTTTTTTTTGACCGGGCATCACGCTGAAACTACAGAATGAATTCAAATGATACTTAAGACGATTTGAGACCATAATACGTAGAAGGATAATAGGATACTTTTTGTCGCGAAAACAAAATCAGAAATGGGTGAAGTAGGGGTAGAAAGTTTGTACGGAAAGTCCTTAATTTTTCTAGGTACATTTGTAAACGTAAATGATAAGTGGACTATTTATTAGGTATAAATTATAAAACTTGCAAAATAGAATGTGAAATAGGGGTTGAAAGTTGACATCGATTTTTACGCGGACGAAGTCGCGGGCGTCCGCTAGTCGAGGTATAATTTTCTATCTCACGCACGCATTAACAATTTGTATTCATCGATAGAATAAATAAGAGGAAAATTCGCTCCGCAAGAAGGAGATCCTGATTCGATTTCCGGTTGAACTAGTTTACTCCCTTTGATAGGAATCTTTGACCCTCATTGCCACTTAAATAACAAAACTGTGTGGTAAAGGCTTATTATAGGCTAATTGTTTGTTGTTGTAATTTTGTACATTTTGACCTCAGGCTTATAATAGTAGGTACATTATGATATAAGTGCGGTAATTTGAAAATGACAGCCGTGGCGATATTGCAAGCTCGAGCCAAAGGCGAGAGCTACAGTAAGGAAGAAGAGGCTGTAATTAACAAAGTGCACGTATGTCATACGGCGTTTGCGAGGAAACACACTTTGAACACACTTTCAGAAAATGAATTTGCATCTTTGCCTGTTTTCTATATGTTGACATTTTGATACGTTTGTCTATTTCGCACAGATAGCTAAGGGCGCACACTAGCATTTTTTTAGGCAAATAAATGCAACCAAAAACAGCCAGTAAAAAGGTAAGTAAATTAATATTTTTGTGTTTCTCTTAATTATAAATGGTTGTCATTTATTGTCAAAATTATTAAAATGAAAGAATTAAATGTTTATTTATTATATTTTATCCCACAAAGTTAATTTTATTCATAGAATCTTGATACATTTCTAACATAAAACTCTTTGCTTAGATTTAAAAAGTACCGTTCGTTTTTAGACGGATGATAAAGGTTTTATATTACATTATGGCACATGTGCATTTTACATTACATTACGGTACATGTGTATTTTATATTACATAACGGCACTTGTGCGTAATGAGATACATTACGATATTTAAATTCTATTTAATATAATTCATTATTTCTATTTAATAATACAGGTTATTAATATATATAATATCACAGGTATTCATCCAGTGATATTAGAAATGTATTTTTGGTATGTAAGATTGTATGTTTGGATCTTACTTACTCAATTACGCAGCGGTTGAATGGATAGCCTAGCAAATCGCCAACTCATGCGAAGAGCACATAAAGCCTACGAAGGCTTCGATCCTACGCTTGATCTCTCATCGTTCATGTCAGAATATCTCACCCACAAGCATTAGATTTCGCTTAATTGAAAAAAAATATCATTACACTTTTTTAAAGGAAGATTACTAAAAATAAATCTTATGAGTAATACTGTTCTTATGTTTTCTGTGGTAACTTCACGTACTTTCACGTGATGAATTCTGTTGATATATTTTTATTTATTTTTTTCAAATATTTATTTTGTTTCAATAATGATAGTAAATTAAACATTATTCTTCTTGCTCTCTTTAAGTTGGGTAGGTAGTAGTTAGAAGCCGAGTGCTGGCTATTTATACGACTAGCTCATTCGATCCGTCCACACCTATTTTTTTATGTTTTAGCCCTTGACTATAATCTCATCTGATGGTAAGTGATGATGCAATCTAAGATGGAAGAGGGCTAACTTGTTAGGAGGAGGATGAAAAGCCACACCCCTTTATGTTTCTACACGACACCGTAGCGAAACGTTAAATCGCTTGGCGGTACGTCTTTGTCGGTAACTAACCACGGCTAAAACCTCCCACCAGCCAGACCTGGACCAATTAGGAAAACCTCAATCGGCCCAGCCGAGGATCGAATAAAGGACCTCCGTCTTTGTCAATCCACCGCACACACTACTGCTCCACGAAGACCGTCTAACCTTCATGGATTATTTTGGGATAGGCGGGGAGAATGACTTAAGTAGAGAAGGGGATTGTTAACTAATTTTACGAGTAAAAGACGTCTTTAACCAGTACTACATAATGGTCACAACTCCGGGACTTTACTCAAGGTTATTCTCTGCCACTCGAGGGTTTATTGGTAACATTCTTAGTGGGAATTGTTAAACCTGATTGGTTCCCATTCAATAATTGTGTTTTGCTATTTAAATCCGCTTCTGATGTGAACCCGTCTCCGACATATATATTTTGATACACTATTCTCGCGGTTTCACTCGCATATATAGCCTAGCCTTTCTCAATGAATGAGCTATCAAACACGGAGTTTTTTTTTAATTCGAATCAGTCGTTACTGGATTTCTAATCATTGTCCTCACTGTCAGCCTATGTTAACGCTTCACTATGGGGTCAGGTCTCCCTCCTCATAGGAGATGGATGCGACAGAGTCTGACTGCTTAAGGTACTCTCTGAAGCACGGAGGTGTAACACCACCAACGTCCCAACCCCGGGCTGAGAATTTGTACTGAAAAATTAGAAGAACTTAGAACAAAGAAAAGCTCAGTAGACATTCCGTGTACCGGCCTAGGATTAGGCTTCGAACCCAGGACCTCGTTTCTGGGTTCGAAGCCTAGTCTAAGCCACATAGGCTAACCACTGGACTAACAAGGCAGTGGTTTTATTTCTATGTGCTTACTAATATTTTAGTAGGTATGAGTAGGTAGATTTTGTATGAAAATGTAAAAGTGTCACTCATAATTTAAAATGTCGCATTTCCACGCATTATTACTAAAGCTTTTTAGGTAATGTAGGATAATATGATATGTGATGGACATGCCTTGTCATCACTTTAGCGCTTGTTCACGTTGACTAGCGGGAGCGGTGGCTTGCGAGTTTGCGAAATATCAAAGACAGCATATTATGCAAATTTTCATATATCAAAACAACCGTGAGGTAAGTTTTCTCAAATTACTATATATTTAAGTAAAGTATGAAATTCATCATACCCTTTTTTTTTCTTAATATCAGAAACTTTGCACACCAAATCTTTGTCAACAGCTGTAAAGGTATGAATTTTTAATGAAAAATTAAAGATCAACGTCCAAATTCTTAACTTCTGACAATACGTTACACTCGCGCGTACGCCTGGCAGTCAACATGAACTCAAGCTCGCTTAGTCTACTGGAGATCGATTCTTGTTCTTTATACTCGTCGATGTAATATTGGCCTATAACAAGTTATAATATAATTTGAACTTTATTTTTATGGGATCGCAAAAATAAAATGTCAATAACAACGACGTTGCCATGGGAACGAGCGATGTCCCATCGCTGTAACTATACAGAATGCAGGGGCTGTAAGTAGGAGGTCAACTGTGAAGGTATGAATTTTTAATAAAGAAAGCCCAAGTTCCTAACTTCTGACAAAACGTTACACTCGCGCAAACGCCTGGCGGTCAACATAAACTCAAGCTCGCCTAGTCTACTACTCCCGCCACCGCGCCCGTGCCCGCTGCCGCAACCGCTCCCGCGTATTGTACGTGAACATGCACTTGCTGATTTAATCATTTGCAAACGTAATAAAAAAATAATATTAATATTAATATTATTTGCAGTTTAGTTACTTTACTTATCCCCTCTCCTATAATCAATAGGTATAATTGTTATTCAAACAGACTGATAATGATAAATCAACGGCCAGCTTTAAATTAAGCAAAAACGTTTTCGTTTCGAACTATTAATATAAAACTGTATAAGTGTAAAGAATAGAGCCGTGATAGCCCAATGGACATGATCTTTGTCTCCGATTCCGGAGGGTGTGGGTTCGAATTTGGTCCGGGGCATGCACTTCCAACTTTTCAGTTGCGTGCATTTTAAGAAATTAAATATCACGTGTCGCAAACAATGAAGGAAAACATCGTGAGGAAACCTGCATACCAGGGAATTTTCTTTATTTTCTGCGTGTGTGAGAGGAGACTCGAGCTCAGCAGTGAGCCGAATATGGGTTGGTAATGATGATTATGATTATAAAATTGTGTACCTATTTTAGAAATACTCCCAGTATTTTTTTTGTTAAATCGTTTGTAGTCAAATTATTTTTTATAGTCTTTATTTATAAATGAATGTAATAGTATAGTCTGTTCTACCTACTAAAATTGCATAAGCTTCGAGTTCCGTATCAAATGACCTAAGAGAAGTTACTGAGTTATTTCTCTGAAGAAATGTCTGCAATTGTGAAATTCCTGAAATTAGGAAGTTGAGCATCGATTGATTTGTACCTACTCTTATTCGTCTCTGCGAGAACAGAA
This sequence comes from Bicyclus anynana, assembly GCF_947172395.1. Taxonomy (NCBI): domain Eukaryota; kingdom Metazoa; phylum Arthropoda; class Insecta; order Lepidoptera; family Nymphalidae; genus Bicyclus; species Bicyclus anynana. Next base: position 9,539,296 of record NC_069099.1, on the reverse strand, counting down.
TGCCGTCATTTACGGTAAACAGTAAGAAAGGCAAGTTCTGTGTCCATCTTATCCAGCTATATAGCTAATATTCTAATGAAGTAAATCTATAAAGTCTATGAGGGGATAATCTACTAAATGGATTTTGATAAAAATTCTTTTACTAATAGTTAGCCACGTTATTTGCCACAAAATATGATATTATAAAAATACATTAACCGCCGTTATGGACAAAATCAGAATATAATGAACAAATGGAGATGGTCCGAAATTGTATGGAGCGCAGGTCCAGTCATTGTACCCTAGTGGAAATAAAGGAAAATATTTTTGATTATACAAATCTACGAATTTACTTTAATTCTTTCGAAATTATATTCATTATCTCCCACGCAACACTATTAAGGGTAATAATGGCGGATTGATGACGTTTTCAATGCAGTAATCGATTTGACGTTTGCTGTCAATTGTCATGTCATACTTGCTTTATGGGCGCCATCTTGATATAACTCAAAAACTTGGGTTTTAATTTTATTTTTTTCTTTTTATTTAGTTACATTTATTCACTTTAAAAAATTTTAATAAGATCCTTGTGTTTTTTAAATTTTAATGATACGGGGTACAAGAGTGGACCTGAAATAAAATAAAATAAATATAAATAAATATACTTAAACAATACACATCACTATCTAGCCCCAAAGTAAGCATACAGAGTAGCTTGTGTTATGGGTGCTAAGATAGTTGATATTATAATATTAATATACAATTATATACTACATGTAAATACTTATATAATGTATAAATACACACAGACACTGGAAAACACCCATGTTCATCACACAAATATTTTCCAGCTCTGGGAATCGAACCCACGGCCGTGGATGCAAAAAGCAGGGTCACTACCCACTGCGCCACGCGGTCGGAAATGGACCATCTATGAAAACTTATACATTTTTTGTAGGGTAGAAAAACCTTAAACCATTGTTACCTATAAGCAAAGAGCTTTTCATTATCATGTCCATTAGTTATACTGCTAAAGAGAATAGTCTTAAAACGCAAATGATAATTAAGTGAAGATGTTTCAAGAACCGGTGAGGGCAATGCCATGTATGTTGCAAACGGATCTTTTACAAAATATATTTTCCTCGAGAGAATCATAAACATAATCATTATTATATTTTATGGATTATAACATTATGAGGCATAAAATTCCGATCGTAACATTTATTATGTTTTTTACAAGATACCTATAAATCAATTTTAATAATACCGAATATATTTAAATAATAATCTTAATATATAAATACGAAAGGTCATTAATCACGAAATCTCGAAAACCACTTGATGTACAAAGATGAAATTTGGCAGGGTAGTTTACAGATAGTAGACTTCCGCTTAGAACGGATTTTGCAAGAGGGCTGCATTAAGGAGGTCTAAATAGGTATCTTGGTCGTTAACTATGGGCCTGATAAGAAGGCTCAGAGTCACACAGCGGGCGATGGAACGAGCTATGTTAGGAGTATCTCTGCGTGATCGAATCAGAAATGAGGAGATCCGCAGAAGAACCAAAGTCACAAACATACCTCAACGAGTTGCGAAGCTGAAGTGGCAATGGGCGGGGCACATAGTTCGAAGAGCCGATGGACGTTGTGGTCCCAAAGTGCTAGAATGGCGACCCCGCACTAGTAAGCGCAGTGTTGGCCGACCCCCCACCAGGTGGACTGACGACATCAAGCGATGTCTGCATCCATCAGATGGCTCAGTATCGTGATGTTTGGAAGTCCCTACAAAAGGCCTATGTCCTGCAGTGGACGTCCATCGGCTGATATGATGATGATGATGATGAAATAGGTATCACACTAATTTATTAAGAAGAAAGTTTGTGTGTACTCGTAAATGTTTGTTGTTCCATCACGACGTAACTACTGAACCGATTTTACTGAGATTTGGAATGGATAGATTATCTACATATTTTTGTCCTGAAAAATCCCATGGTTTCGGCGGAAATTGTTAAAAACAGAACTTCATGTAAAATAAGTCACTCGCGTCCTTTAGTATAATATATAATAGTAGTGGATATTATATTTATATAATATATATAAATATAATATCCACTACTACACTGTCAGATCAAAAAAAAAAATGCACGCGGTCAAATGGAAGCGAAAAACATCATCGAAATGCGACGAACTGTCTACCTAATGTTATTCATGAATCTACTCACTAGATTAGATTACTATTCCAAACGACAGTAAACTTTTCATTGGAATAAAACTTCCGAGTGCTGAGCGAAACTTTACGTCTAAGGTGTTAGTGAAAAAAGTTTTTACATCTCGGTTCACTTTTTAAAGTTTTTCAGTTTTATCTGACTTCTAGAAAACTAGAAGCTATAGTCTAGTACAATGATACTACCGCGCTTACAAAATAATCTTTAATCTAAATAGGGTAGGGGTGGCTAAGGGTAGGGTAGAGTAAGGAAGAATTGCACATAAGTCAAAGCGAAGCTTGACCGGGTCTGCTACAAAATTCTCGTGTTGCGGTGTTTCTTACCAAACTCTTCCGAAAAGGCTGGACCGGTTTTTATGAAATTTTGTCTGTAGGTCGGGTAGGTCTGATTTTCGGCCAACATCTATTTTTCATACCCCTAAGCGCCCCTAAGCTAGTCACCGCAGTTTTTAAGACCTACCTACCTAGTATATAAGGCAAAACAACGTTTGCCATGTCAGCTAATATTATATACCGAAAATTTTCTTAGAAGTCTTATCACCAAAACAAACCCGTCTTGTCACTAAAATCACATATTTCACTTACGTAATTTCTAAAGAACAAAGTGTCTAAATCCTTTATTATACGCGTACAGTACGAATTACACCAAAAACTACACCGAATTTACGATTTATTCACATTTATTTTCTGAAAAACAAAATCACAACGAGATTAATTTGCACAGCTTAACTACGATTACGGCAATTTGACATTTCGTAACGCTAGATTGTCTATGAAAAGCAAGGATGGGTAAATAACATCGAGCGTTAACTTATCGATAAATGATAATGAATGATTCTTTAATAATTGATATGTTGTTAGTTTAAAGATGGGAAAATGAAATATTTTATAATCATTTTATTTTAAAAAATAGTTTTTTAATAAAAATGTTATACAATACATATGCTCACGTTATTCTATAGCGTAAAAGATATCTTACGAATAGTAGCATTATTCAAACACTGGTATGGATAACATTATCTCAATACGATTTTCAATAAAAATCGTCAAATCAAGATTTTAACAAAAACTAGCAATGTAAATTTAATTTGCAAAATGCGCGCGATCAGCTGTTTTCCAAGAGGTCAAATAGGCAGGTCACGACTAATAGGTATCTATCTATACAAAGTCACAAACAAACTGCGCGACGTTGTATTGCCGACCGCCGCCGGTGCCGAGGAAAATAATTGCTATCTCTCTCTAACCTAAGCCGCGCGGCGTGGTTAATAGGTATTTTCAAAATATTGAAACTTTAGGTTCAGAATTGTGTCGTTTGTATTGTGTGTGTTTGTGTGTGTTGACTGAGAAGTCTTGAAATGCTTAGATCAAATCAATTCAGTACTCATGAATATTGTACCTACTATTACGACAGAACGTCTCGTAAACGAGAAACAACCTGAAGTAAGTTAATTACCTGTACCTAGTTAAAAACTTGTAAAGTATAAAAAATAGGTATTAAATAGGTAAGTGTAGCCAGCCGATTTGCTGTCGATGCGTACGTACCTACTCGTACGTACACAGTAGATTGCGGAGCGTTGTTATCGCATTGTTAGCTGTACATTGCGTGCTCAAAATTTTCAAAATCTGAATTTTCTCATTTCCCACGTAATTGTTATTTAAAATATCGTTGTGGAAACTAAATTTAACCTCTTCACGCAGTTTTCGGTATCATGTCCCTTACACCCAGTATGTACGTGGATACGTGCACACTTTTTTGAAGTATAAGCAAATCTTGGACGTTAGTACGTCCCCAAAAGATTAAAGAAAGAGACGGCCGCGTGGCGCAGTGGGTAGTGACCCTGCTTTTTGCATCCACGGCTGTGGGTTCGATTCCCACAACTGGAAAATATTTGTGTGATGAGCATGAGTGTATATAAGTATTTATATGTAGTATATAATTGTATATTAATACTATAATATCAACTATCTTAGCACCCATAACACAAGCTACTCTGTATGCTTACTTTGGGGCTAGATAGTGATGTGTATTGTTTAAGTATATTTATAATAATAATAAAAAAAGATTACCCCATTTCTTAACCACGCGTACCCATAGGCATAAACCGTGCACCGTTCACCGTTTGTGACACGTGATATTTAATTTCTTAAAATGCACACAACCGACAAACGTTACTATACGTTCCCTTTTAAGATAACGTAGTATAGTAACGGATGTTTTAGTTTAGGTATTTCAGTTATAACGATACCTACTTGATATCGTTCCGATGCCCGCCGTTAACTTCTCAACCCTACTGATTGTCTTTGATTCATAGTCGGCCATTATTGTTGTGTAAAAAAGTCATCTAAGTAAATTTCGAGTATATATTCTATGTTCTCCGATCATAGTAAAGGCGTATGACGTCGCTCGATCCCGTGTTGGCTCGTACCGACGCTAGGTGGTGCGACTTGTTTCCATAAAGAGTAGGGAGTTAGAGAGGGGTAGTGATCGGTTGGCGGGAACAACATATCGCTCGTCATACAGTCGGCTTCCGTATGCTTGAGGCAGTCAAGCCGTTTACATTTCTTGTTGTGTAATTCTTTATGGGTAACTTGGGATAGGCGGGGAGAGTGACTTGAGTGGACCAGGGCAGTGTTAGTTATCTGTCAAAGACGTCTGCCATTCTAGGGTTATAATTTGACTACAGTTTGGTCTGTTAATTAAATTGTCCTGACAAATATTGTGAACACTTTGTTCAACATTGGTTTTCTTATTTTTCACTTTTGAAGCCTTCTGATAAAAATACTATGCTTTACTGTTCTCTATTAGATGAATGTGAGCTGCTGAGAGATTTAGTTAGATGCTGGAATCCAAAGAGAAATGGAGTGCGGTTAAGAATTTTCTACAATGTATTACGAAAGTCAAGGAGAAGGATGAAAAGGGACATGTGAGGCAAAACAGACTTGCGAAGTTGGTTTAAAAGGCAAGGATTGTGGAGGAATATTTTTATTCTATAAGAGTCCAGCTACTACGCGACAGAATTGTCCATGAGGATTTTTCCCATACATACACGAAAAAAAAGTAGTGAAATCTTAACATTATTTTGGAGTATATTGCAGTATACTCCTTAAGAATCGATTTTTCATATATGGCCCCCGGTATGAAAAAAATATGGGCAGTAAAATTCGATGAACAAATGACAGCCTTACGTTTGTTGAGCGCAACCTATTCTGCGCACCTTTTACCGTGCGGTGCCGCCAATAGTGTGCACATGCGTGGAGGCGCGCCCTAGCGCTGTGGACAGGCCGCGGCCTGCTGCTCCTCGGTAGCGCACCTTTCACTTAACGGGGCATCATACAACTATTTAGACAGTCGATT